>NW_007726795.1:306767-396019 GCF_000696425.1 Galeopterus variegatus | reverse complement strand
ACCCTTGACTTGGTGTTGTCAGCACCACGCTCTCCCAAGTGAGCCAACTGGCCATCCCTATGTAGGGATCCGAACCCGTGGCATTGGTGTTATCAGCACCACACTCTTCCCAAGTGAGCCATGGGCCGGCCCAGTATTGCCCTTTTTGTAGCCTGGTAAGCCTGTTCTATTGCCTAAGTCCAATCCCAGGGGGCTCCTTTCTTTGTTAATGCATACAGTGGGTGTGCCATTTGAGCCATATGGGGTACAAAAGCTCTCAAATACCCCAGAAGTCCCAAATATATCTGTAGCTGAGCTACAGTTGTGGGTTGAGGGTATGCCTGTATCTTATCTGTAATAGCTTCTGGGATGACCCTGGTCTTATCCGACCAGACCACTCCTAAGAATTTGACTGACAGCCCAGGCCCTTGTACTTTGGCTGTGTTCATGGCCCACCCACATTGTTCCAAATGGCTTAGCAGCGTTGGAGGTGCCTGGGTTAAATCTGTAAGAGAATCAGAGGTGAACACCACATCATCAATGTAGTGAAACATTGTAACCATGCTGGGCTTTGTCCACTTGGCTAGGTCCCCAGCCGCTAAACCGTGACAGATGGTCGGGCTATGCAGATAACCTTGGGGCAATACTTGAAAGGTCCACTGCCTCCCTTCCCAGATGAAGGCAAACTGATCTTGGCCATCAGCCAAGATTGGAATAGAGAAGAAAGCATTTGCAAGGTCCAATACATAATAAGTTCCCAGCTGAGTCATCAGCTGATCCATCAAGTCATGAACCGAAGGCACGGCTGCATGCAAAGGAGGCAGTACTTTGTTTAGTTCTTGATAGTCTACAGTAATTCTCCAGGTACCATCAGGTTTTTTCACTGGCCATACCAGAGCATTAAATGGGCTGTGAGCTGGACGAATAATGCCAACTTTTTCTAACTCCAATATAGTGGCACCTATCTCTGCATGTCCTCCTGGTAGGCGATATTGCTTTACATTAACTACACATCTTGGCTGGGTAACACCTGTGGGTCATGTTTAGCATATCCCCGTAACACAGGCTTTATTGTCCATATTCATAGCCGAAACTCTCCAACTGTTGTTTGCAGGTGCAAGCCATAAAGTACGTCCATACCCAAGATGTATTCAGCTACTGGGGATATATATACAGTATACACATGAGGGGGCAATTGTCTTATGCTTAAAGGCAGTGACACAGCTTTGACTTCAATAGTATGTCCTCCATATACATCTATACAAACTGTGGCTCCTGGAAACTTATCTGGATTGCCATATATCAGGCTACATTCTGCGCCTGTATCTACCAACACCAAAACATGCTGCACATTAGTCCTCAACCAATGTATTGCCAATTCAACGTGAGGCCTCCGGTCCTCACCTGCCCTCAAAAGACGAGTACCTTGGCCTGCTCCCTAATCAAACTGGAACACTTCATCCGCCTCCTCAGAAGCAATCAAAAGATCCTTTAAATCCACCAAGCGCACTTTGCTACCTGTTTCTGGACGTTTAGTGAAATGCTGTTCGGGGCATAATTGCTGCCACAGGTGAACAGGACCGCATTTGGCTGCCAGTCAATTTTCTTGCTATCAACCCCTGCTGCAAGCAAGTCAAGCCATATTTGCTTACGGCTAGTCTTGCTTGGTCCCCTCGGGATAAAATCCTGATCATTTCTTGAGGGTTGGGTCTTAGCCACCTTCCAGACCTCTTTTGCTTGTCTCCTCTGCTCTACTTCACCCAAGCCAGCTATCATGGTCGTTACTTCATGTATAGGATGACCAATATATGGGGCCTGTATGGCCATCAGTGACCCAAGGGATGTTGACGGGGCATTTTGCAGCACTATGTTTCTCATGCTGCCTGTAAAGTTTTCACTGTCCGGGCCACGACCGTTCATATTAAACATGGACTGCTGCATCCCTAGCTCTTGAATTATTTGAACCAATTCAGTATATGTTTGCCATTTACTCATAGTCTTGGGCAGTTCTCCAGCATTTGCTGACACGGTTCAGGCAGCTGCACTCACCCAGTCCATTAAGGAATGATTACCTGGCCCTTGTGCATATCTGAGGCCATTCTGTAGCCACTGCCTTAGGGACAGGTGCATGGTGATGGAGGCCAATTTTTCCATCTCCTCACCAGAGCATATCACACTATCCATCCCTACATCCCATAACTGCAGCAGCCAAGCAGCTAGGGGCTCCCCCTGTTTCTGCTGGAAATGTCTCCCTAAATCAACTAATTCAACATGGGTATACAGGACATAGGTAGTGAAATCGGTCACCTGTGGATCACCTGCCGGTTGTCCACCTGGTCCTATAGGCTGCTCATGTTTCACTTTCTGGTGCACAACAGGTCATACCCAGAGATGCATGGTCTCCTCTAACTCACCACTGTTTGTCATTCTTCCTGGTGTGAGAGGCAGGGGTGCCCAGTCGCAGCATGTCATCCTCTAGACAAATTATCCATGCTTCCAAAAACTCTGCTTTCTTCTTTAAATCTCAATCAGTTTGTAGCATAGTGAGCAGTAGCCAGGCTCTGGTCAGCAGAAAAGTGGCCACCAGGCACCACATACTCAAGGATAGCCACATTTCCTCCCCCTCCCAAGGGGCTGTCCAAGGCCACACCGCTTCAAAGAGTGCCTGGTGTGTGCTTACTTCCAGTATAGTGAGCAGCAACCAGATCCTGGTCAACAAGAAAGTGGCCATAGGGCACAACATGTTCAGGGGTAGCCACGTTTCCTCCCTCTCCAAGGAGCTTTTAGCTCCTGTATGTGCTCAGATATCCTGCCGACTATACCAACTGTAAAGGTAGGGCTGACAGACCTCTCGAGTCTGTTGCACAGACTGGGTCACAAAACTTCCACACACAGGTCTATGAGCTAGGTAACAGAAAAAGAAAAAGATCCTGAGAGCCGTGGGTAAAAAACAAATGGGTTTTATTCACATCTAGGAGCAACTATCCTAGTGACTTCTCTGAGAGTTCTGAGAAGCACTGTGGATCAGAGCTGATAGTCTTTTATACTTAAGTCCATAACCCTGGACACCTGGGTGCCCATATGCAATTGCATTAAGTAGTAATAAGGAACACCTGAGGATATTTACAAGCAAATGCTCGACAAGATTCTGAACATCTGAGGGGCCCTGGCCATTTTCCTATTCTTTTCCCAACATGGGTCAATCAGAGATGATGCCAGCTTCTGCCTTGATTACCTAGATGGACAATATCCCCATTCACCAAGGTGTACAAAAGGAAGGAGCAGGTTTGGAGGAAAAAATCATTCATCTAAATTTGATACACTCTACTTCAGTAAAAAAAAAAATTTGGTTGCTTAAATTAAACAAAATAGGGATAATTCTATGCCTAGAAAACCTGCTCTGTCCCTACCCCTCCTTTAATCCCAGTATTCTCTCACAACCTTCATCACCCCTTACTCCCAGTGTCCTCGTGTACACTGGTTCTTTTCTGATTCTTGGGCCCTCCAATACCCAACTCCCAAGCAGACCAAAACTGGGAGGACCACCAAGAGGATGTGGTCTTTGGCCACACCACTCACCACCTCAGAGGCAGCCCTATGGCTATCCAGTGATTTTTCCCATTCTTTTCCAGAGTCTCCCTTCTCTGCAGAGGATCTGCAAGTGGAGGAGTCTGCTCATGTGCCTGAGCTCCTCAGGGCAGAGTCTCCCCCTTCCTTCTGGTTCTCAGACCATTGTATGTGTGCAGGGCTGGTTTCAGGAGCATGTAGGGCCCCGAGCGCAGAAGGGCCCTGCCTTTGCTTTAGTGCTCCTCTGTCGCAGTCTTGAAATTTCTAATATATTTAACAAGGGGCCTCACATTTTTATTTTGCACTGGGCCCCGCAAATTATATAGCAGGTCCTGTACGTGTGTCTGCGTGGTAATGATGTGAGCCAGTCAGTGGCAGCCTTTCCCATCTGTGGGAATGAATCTCATTTCCAACTAGAAAAACCCACTGCTTTAAATCACAGGGAGATAAAGCAAAAAAAGAGCTCACTTCCTCTGTTTCTATGAAATACGCAGTTTTATGTGAAGTTTTATATTTCTTCCTGGGTAATAGCTTAGGAGGGAACCCTTGGGAAAAGAATACAGAAATAACAAATTAAGGGCTATTAACTGTGGCTAATTGTTTCTTTACAGCCTAGAGTGGAGGTACAGCTGAGTTTGCTTTGTAACACTCACAGGTAGGGAGGTAGGTGTGCTTAAATACAAATTAGGGATCCTGGAGAGGCAGAGGGAGGAGAAGGTTAGGAATTGGTTTCTGGAGGTTTGGTTTCTGAAGCCAAAACTGTCACCAAGCCTTCGGTTAGATCAAGCCTAACCTCCAGTTAGATCATCTTCTCTCTCAAGCCTGGGCAATGAGGGTCCCCTTAACTGAGATCCTCTCAGCTCCTTCCAGCACCACAGGTGTGGTCTATGCACTATCCTGGGCATCCTTTGGGGTGTAACTCACACTTGTACCCCAAGAAGTTGGCTTCATCTGCCACTGACACTCCAAACCACTGCAAATCCTTGTTCATTTCAACAAACACCTATTTAAAAATATTGAGCCAAAAAGCAACAAAAAAATTTCTTGCTAAGAAGAAATGCAGAAATGTTCTATTGCCTATTATCATAGCCCCTTCACATCCTAATGAGCTAATGAATGAAGCCCGCTGAGTGGAAAGTCCTTCAATATAATTTTCTTACAGCAGTAATATCAAAGACTCAACAAACACAGTATACAGAAAATACATTGTAGGGAAAGTGAAGGAAAATGGTCAGGACCCCTCAGGTGTTCAGAATCTTGCCGAGAATTTGATGTAAATACACACATGTGCCCAGGTGTTCCTTGGTTATTGTCTAATGTAATTGCGCATGTGCACCCAGATGTCCTGGGTTATGGGCTTAAGAATAAAGGATGAATGGCTCTGATACACAGGGCCCCCCAGCCCTGGGCGTGGGCACGAGGAGGCCACTACTGCTGCTGGAGGCTGTTGCTACCAGTGCCCCTGGATGCCCTGAGAGGCCACCGTCACTTCTGCTGCTACTGCTGAGGACTGAACTCGTGTCATTTGCCAATGGATCCCAGGATCTTTAACAATTACCTAGCGTGGACCTGTGTATGAGGGTACCCAGTCTGGCCTGTGAGGGGTCTGGGGACCCAGTCTGTACAATGGGTTTGAAAGGTCTGAGCCCAAGCCTTGACAATACAAATGTAAACTTAGTATAACTAAAATAATGAAATGTTTTGGCTTTAGTTGTGAATTGCTTTAACAATACTATTGCCTAGCCAGACAATTAGCATAGCTATTGCCTTAAACTGACAACTGGCGTAGTCACGTAACTACATACATTCACCGAAAAATTCCTTGTTCCCAGAGACATATTCAATCTCAATCCAAACTGTTAAAGGCTTTTGAAAAATGTACTATGTCATCCCATTTCTTCTCCACTGAGCTGGTCATATGACTGCTGTCCTGTGCTGTAAACTCAGCTGACTTTCCTTGATTCACAAAACACACCTGAATTCCTTAGTCTGGCATATACTGGCTTCCTATTTTGACATCAACTGGTCTTTCTAGCTCTCTCTACCCATAGCCTACATCCCAGCCATACTAGGTTATTCTTCACCCAGTGTACCTTCTCCCCTTTATTTTTCTCCTGTTTCCTCTCCCACAGCTTTCACATTTCTACGTACTGCGAGCATACCCTTGCTAGGCTTGGGGGATACAAAAAGGAGGAAAACAGGCCCAGTTCCTATCCTTGAGCACTTTCACTCTGGTGAATCCAAGAACGATGCAAACTTTCATGGCAAACTGAGGAGGGCTGTGAAGGAAAGGAACAGGGAGGGGTCTGAGAGCCCACATCAAGGGTGTGGTCAGTTTGGCAACAGCAAAAGATTCCTTGAGTACAATTTTTGTGAACACAAACAGAGGTGGCAACTAGGTTGGGGCAGGAGATAATTCAGGCCAGGCCAGCAAGGGCAGGGGCCTGGGGAACAAGGCCATTTGGAGGGAGGCATGAAAGGCTAGGAAGGCTGAAGCCCAGAGGGTAAGGGGAGACCTGCTCAGTCAGATAAGCTGCCTCTGAGCTGAAAGAGTGTGGTCTTTGTCTGACAGCATGGGAAGCCTCCAAAATACTTTCAATAGGGAGTAACATCAAAGTTGTCACTGTATGAAGAGCTTCTCAGAAGAGTGACAGGGTACTTACAGGGGGATCACGTACAAGGCCATGTTTGTGCTCATGGTGAGAAGGGAAAACAGTGCAATAAAGAAAACCGTTTGGTCTATAGAGAGGGGAGAAGCCAAATTTCTGTCCTGCACAGCGAAAAGGACAATGGTGTCATTCACTGAGGGTTTGTGTGTCCTGGAGAAGTCTGGGGGTTTCATTTTTAAGACTCCCCAAGTCTGGCCCTGAGAGGGAGGTCAGGACTAGAGCTGAGGCAGAGCGGTGGCACTGTGGCAGTGGACGGGAGGGAGCTCAGTGAGAGCTGTGAGGGAGAATGGGAGGCCAAGGGCTAAGCTGAAGGCAAGAAGGAAGAAATTGAGCTGGCCAGGGGACTGAGAAAGAGAAGGAGAAAAACCAGGATATTATGGTGTCAAAAGAACAGGGAGGGGTGGCCAGGTAACTCAGCTGGTTAGAGCATGGTGTTATAACACCAAGGTCAAGGGTTCAGATCCCCATACCAGCCAGCTGCCAAAAAAAAAGAAAAAAAAAAAAAAAAGAAAAGGAAGAGAGTGTTTCAAGAAGCACCAGCCCTGAAGGACAAATAGAAGTGAGCTTCATGAAGAGAAGAGAATGGAAAAAAAAAAAAAAAAAAAAAAAAAAGAAAAGGAAGAGAGTGTTTCAAGAAGCACCAGCCCTGAAGGACAAATAGAAGTGAGCTTCATGAAGAGAAGAGAATGGTAAAGAGGATGTTCAAAGCCCAGAAGCCAGGGCCAGGGGAGTTTTAGGACCTGCAGATGCTTCTGGAGCTGGAAGGCGGATGGTGGAGAGATGGGAGAGCAGGCCTGGAGGCCAGTGGACAGTTGTTTAAGGTTTGGCTTGTCTTTTTTTTTTTTTTTTTGTCTTTTTTCGTGACCAGTAAGGGGATCGCAACCCTTGGTGTGGTGTCGCCCACACCGCGCTCAGCCAGTGAGCGCACCGGCCATTCCTATATAGGATCCGAACCCGTGGCGGGAGCATCGCTGCACTCCCACAGCGCTGCACTCTCCCGAGTGCGCCACGGGCTCGGCCCTTGGCTTGTCTTTTTAATAAAAAACAAAATGCATGCTTTTTGTAAATAAAACAAGATAACCCAACCCCACCACCTAAACAAACTCTCTAGCTACAAGAAAGGTATATATTAACAAGTGAGAGGTCCCTCTGCTAAATCCCACTCTGCAGCTAGCACTTTGGTGTTACCATTCCATATCTTTTTCTGCCACCAACAAATATATTTCATTTTGTGAAAACAAGATCATGCTCTATATAATTTTTGTGACTTCCCTTATCCAATTGGCAGTAATCTTGGGTGTCCTTTTGAGGGTGTGATGGTTAATTTTAAGTATTGACTTGATTAAGGAATACCTAGCAACCTGGTAAAGTATTATTTTTGGGTGTGTTTGTAAGGGTGTTTCCAGAGATTAGCATGTGAACCTGAGTGGACTAGGTGGGAAAGATCTGCCCTCAATAATGCCAATCTCTCTCTCTATCCACTGAAGCTGGGATATGCTCTTCTAGAGATCAGAACTCAAGACTCTTCAGTCTTTGGGTTCCAGGACTTACACCAGCAGCACCCAGGGACTCTCAGGCCTTTGACCTTGGACTGAGATTTACACCACTGGCTTCCCTGGTTGTGAGTGTTTTCAGACTGGTCTGAGCCATGCTACTGGCATCCAGTTCGCAGATGTCCTATCATGGGAGTTCTCAGCCTTCATAATTGCATGGGCCAATTGCCCTAATAAATCCTCTCTCAAATATCTATATACATATCTTATTGGTTATGTCTCTCTGGAGAACCCTGACTAATACAGGGGGATACATGCAGACATGCATGCCCCACTGGTGTAAATGGCTGTACAGTACCCTACAGTCTAGAAATACTGTATTAGTTACCTATTGCTGTGGAACAAATTACCACAAACTTAGAAACTTCTAAAAATACAAATTTGTTACCTTGAAGTCTCTGTGGGTGGGGGCTGTAGCAAAGAGTGGCTGGGTTCTCTGCTCAGGGTCTCCTATGGCTGAAACCGAGGTGTTGGCCAGGGCTGCATTCCTATCTGAGGCTTAAGGTCCTCTTCCAGGCTCTATCAGATTTTTTGGCAGAATTCAGTTCCCTGTTTGCTTGCAGGCTATCAGCCACCATCTTCAAAGCCAGTATTAAAGGATCTCCGTCATGGCAAATGCCCCTTACACTTCAGATCTCTCTTTAGGAAGAGCCCAGTCCTTTTTAAAGGCTTACCTGATTAAGTCAGGCCCACACAGGATAACCTCCTTTTCATAAAGGCAACTGTGCTAGTCAATTTGTTTTGGTGGTGGTGGGAGGGTGTTGTCTTTTTTATTTACAAGGAACATGCCTTTAACAATTTTTTTTTTTTTAATTTATAAGAAAATGAAATTTATTGCTTACAGTTTCAGAGGCTAGAAAGTCCAAAGTCCAGAGACACATTTGGTGAAGGCCTTGGTGACAGCGACCCAGGGGTCTCACATGGCAGAAAATGGCAAAGCAGAGAGCATTTTGTTTTTAATTAAAAAGACAAACCAAACCAAACCAAACCTTGACCAGCTCTCCACTGATCCATCTTACATAGCCTAATCATGGGAGTGAAATCCATTATATTCAGAAGTTCCACCCACACTCAAGGGTAATTGGGGAAGTCATCTTAGGATTCTGCCTACTATGATATCATACAACCACTGTCCAATATGTGTACAGGTAAGCTGTTTCCCACTTTTTGCTTTCTGCAAATAGCTATAATTATTCTTTTACATTTTTTTTTTTTTCCCTTTTTGTCTTTTTTTTTACTGACCGGTAACAGGATCGCAACCCTCGGTGTTGCACCCGCACCGGGGACCGGCAACGGGATCGCAACCCTCAGTGCTGCACCCGCACTGCGCTCAGCCAGTGAGCGGGAACTGGTCTCCACATGGGATCCGAACCCTCGGCGGGAGCGCCGCCGTGCTCCCAAGCGGCGCACTCTCCAGTGCGCCACCGACCCGGCCCCTTTTACATTTATTTTGTATGCTTCATAAATATTTTTGTTAGAAGTTACGAAAAGTGACATTTCTGGGTTAAATAATAATCACACTTTAATATTTTCAAACGTGCAGATTTTTGTACAATAAATAAAAATCTCTGGAGGCTTAATGTATAGCAGTCTTTCTTATAATAAATTTTTAATTAGGAATAATTTTCCACAGTCTTTTTGTATATTTGCTTCCTTAGATGATTTTTTAAAATAACTTTTTATTTTACTACAGTTTTAGATTTACAGAAAAATTGAGCAGATAGTACATAGATTTCCCATATACCCTGTATCCAGTTTCCCCCATTATTAACATCTTACATTAGTATGGTAACATACTTTAACTAAAGTCCACAGCTTATTCAGATTTCCTTAATTTTTACCTAATGTCCCTTTTCTATCCCAGGATCCCATTCAGGATACCACATTACATTTATTCATCATGTATCTTTAGGCTCATCTTGGCTGTGACAGTTTCTCAGACTGCTTGCTTTTGATGACTTTGACAGTTCTGAGTAGTATTGGTAACTATTTGTAGAATGCCCCTCAGTTAGGATTTGTCTAATGTTTTTCTCATGGTTAAACTGGAGTGATGCACTGCAAGCACCTCGGGGCCCCGGGGCATCAAGCCAGGACCAGACACCTCACCCACACCCAGGCACACCACCAGTGCCTCAGGGCTCTGCCCGGAGGCCCAGGGCTTGGAGCAGGGGACTGGACCCCCCCACCACAGCCAGCTACACTGCCAGCACCAAGGAGCATGCCAAAAACATCACCTTCATGTTGGTGGCCCACCACAGCCACCACAGTAACCACGGCTGCTGCAAAAGAGGCTAGACATCACAACCAACATAAAGATGATCCACCAGCCACTGGAGTGCAATAACACAAGGGGAGTCACCAGTAGAGTCCAAAGAAAAGAATAGGATGTCTCCACAAAGCCCATTTCAGAGTGACAGAAGAAGCATCTGCTCTGTGATTATATAGGGGGACCTGAACACACCTTTCAGCATTGGACATATCATCTAGGCAACAAATCAGCAGAGTAACCATTACTCTTGCAGAGGGAGAGAAGAAATCTAGGGTTATCTGTGGTGGGAGGGGGGAGGGAGAGAGTGATGGGGAGAGATTGGACAAAGGGCATAAAGAATAAGTATGATTTGTAACAATATACATACTAATAATATTGATTTGATTAACATATGTCAACATTGAATCCCCAAAATATGTATAATCAATTATGATTCAATAAAAACAAAAACAAAAACAAAACAAAAAACTGGAGTGATGAGTTTTTAGGAGGAAGATCACACAGATAAAGTACCATTTCATCAAGGCTACAAACTATAAACATAATGTACCACTGTTGATGTTGACCTTGATCACTCAGCTGAACATGTTTGCCAGGTGTCTCCACTGTAAAGTTACTTTTTTCCTCCCTTTCCATATTGTATTATTTGGAAGGAAGTCGCTATGCTGAGCCCACACTTAAGGAGCAGGGAGTTATGCTCTACCTCACTGAGAGTAAACTGTCTACATAAATTATATGAAATTCTTCTGCACAGGATATTTGCTTATTTCCCCCTATTTATTTATTTATTTATTTATAGAATCATTTATTAATATCAGTATGGACTGATGTATATTTACTCTATACTTGGATTATAACTTAGGGCTAACATAGGTTTATTTGCATGCTGAGGGGCTGCTAGGCTTTTACACTGATGGATGGTAATATTTCTACATATAACCATTTCCACAGTCTCTTTAATATTCTCTGGTGTAGCATAAACTTTTCCAATTCTGATAGCAAATTTAATTCCCTACTTTATTTTTTTTGCTCAAATTAGTCCAACTTTGGCCATTAGAGTTCTTTCAATTAACTCCTGTACCCCCTTCTGATACCCCGTCTTTGTGGGGTTTTTGTTATTGTTTTGTTTCTGGAGTACTTCCTTACTTTCTAGCACTATGAGATGCTCCAGGCACCGCTTGTATATTTCCTGCTTCAGTCTAGAATTAGCCATGTCTCCAAGGATCCCATGTTCCTTTTATTATAGAATGTTATTAGAAACCAAGTTCTGCGTGCTGGGTATGCTCGTTGTTTCTAAGGTGTTATTACTTCTGGGTCCTCTCAGCAGAGCTAAGAAATGTGTGTGGATACCAACCCATGTATATACACATATGTATAAATATCTCTATATGTAACCACCTCTACATATAGAGATCTCCTTGTCTCTTTTAATATTTCCTTGGCAAAGTGTAAAATTTTCTAATTTTATTAGCAAATTTAGTTCCCTAAATCATTATAGACTTTTCTTAGACCAAAATGTATATTATCTTCCATCCATGTAAAAGCATAGCAGCATCCAAGAATGCAAATAAACTTTATGTTGGCCCTAAAGGTCTAGTATCTGGTTTGACTCTGTGGAGGAAAAGGGTTTTCTGTTTTAAGAACCCTTTTATTTCTGTCCCTTTTTACCCTGAGAAAGAGCCAATTAGCATAAGTCATAGAAGTATGTGCTGGAGACTATCAGAACCATTGAGAGAAAGGTTTGTTGGTCTGGTACATGCTCCACTTAGAAGAATCTAGGGTCTAGGACTGTTCCTACAGTCCAGACTGGAGCCAGGAACCCAGATCGGTGGTGGGGTGGGCAGTGGGGCAGGCACAGGCAAAAAAAGATGATGGTAACCAGAAAGAAAAACGAGTATCCAGGTGTCCTCTGAGGGTGACTCTAGAGAGGAACCAAAAGATAAATGAGTGGGAAAGTCAATAAATAATTTTACCACCACCTAGAATCCATGAGTGCTGGAGATTGGCTCTGAGTAGGCTGTTTTCTTTTTGGCTCCTTCTAGATGCAGTAGGATTACAATTCCATATTGTAATATTAGACGAAAAGCCTTCAACTGGGTCTAAAAGGGGAACGTTGACATAAAAGGACAATTTCTTCAGTCTTCAGGGTTTTTTATTTTAAATCTGGGTTTCTTTTGGATACTTTCAGTTCTTATGTCCATCCTCTAGGAAAGACAGACAACCCGTTTACTGCCAGTGCAAAGAATTCCGTAAAGGTCATTGAAGACAAATTGTGCTAGTTTGGGAATAAGACAAAAGAAGGGAAAAAACCCTTTCACGACTATTTACTAACCTACAAGTATGCTACCACTTTAGTAATTTACTTTACCTCATTTGATATCGATATGTGATATGATCTATGTGACTCATTATTGCCTAGAGACTGTAATTGGTTTCTCCTGGCTCTGTGCCCTTCCAGCTCTGCTCAGGCACACCATCACCCTGTATCCCAGATTTAGTCCTTATAGCTTCTTACAGCTGGCTTGTGGCATATGGGACTGGTCTGAGCTTCTCAAGAGTGGGCCAACCTACATCTCTTGTAGTGCTCTCTAAAGTGGCTGTCGTTTCTGAACTGAGAGCTCTATGATGAGCAAATACTGCATGGACGATTATTCTGAAGATTAAATTCCATATATATGGACATTGCCCAAGAAAGCTCTTCCTTCAGTATGGCTGGTATGCTAATGCTACGATCTTCCTATTTCCTACCTGGAGAACTCTCATTATTCATTGATCCAATAATTCTTGGTGTGCCAACTTGTGTTTCAGCTGTGCCAAAATGAAGGAACAGGATATCTTCTAAACAAAATAAATGAGCTCCTTCCCCTGGGTCTAGGTGCTAAAGCATTTCCTTGCTCACTAAGAGGGTTAAGGGTATTATCTTATGTGTATAGGCTGTTACGAATTTTTTATTCTTATCTTTGCACATTTTTATTGGGTTGCCTTTTTCTTCCTGATTTATAAAAATCATTATGTATTGGGGTTCCAAACCTTTTATTAAATATAATGTAATCCCAGGTTGTCACTTGTTTAAAAATTTTCTTTAGTGGTATCTTTGCCAGTTACTAAGCTGAGTCTCTCAGCCTCACACCTGCTCTTCTACACTCTGCTCTGTGATGCTGGGACTGAAACTCTGCAAAACTACAGTTCTCCTTAGTCAACTGGCTTCCTGATAGGTCCCACCAACACGGGGCACTAGAGAGAGAGACTAGAAGACAGGAGGGAGGAGAAGGGAGTTGCACCTCAGGCTTGATGCTCCTGTCAGTGTTGCTCCAGCATCAGCTCCTTACCCTGAAGGCAACACTTGGTTCCAGTGGTCAGCCTCTGTAGCAGTCCCAGAATGGGCCTCATTGCAACCCTGGGAGATACCGTCAGGTTGTATGTGTGGTAAGCAGAATAATGGCCTTTCAAAGATGTCCACATCTTAATCCCTGGAACCTGCTGAATATGTTATCTTTTTTTTTTTTTGTCTTTTTTCGTGTCCGGCAACGGATCGCAACCCTCAGTGTCGCGCCCGTACCGGACCAGGACCGGCAACAGGATCGCAACCCTCAGTGTCGCCCCCGCACCTCACTCAGCCAGTGAGCAGGAACCGGTCTGTATGTGGGATCCGAACCCTCGGCGGGAGCGCCACTGCGTTCCCAAGCGGCGCACTGTAGCAGTGCGCCACTGGGCCGGCCCTAAATATGTTATCTTAAACCACAAAAAGGACTTTGCAGATGTGATTAAGGTGAGGACCTTGAGATCCTGGTTAATCTGGCTGGGCCCGGTGTCACCATAGGGTCCTTAAACGTTGAAGAGGAGGGCAGAAGGGTCAGTGTCAGAGTGATGTGATATGCCTTTGAAGATGGAGGAAGGAACCATATCCCAAGGCATGCAGGCAGCCTCAAGAAGCTGGAAAAGGCAAGAAAAGGGATTTTTCCCTAAGCCTCCAGAAAGGAACAAAGCCTGGCTGGCAGCTTGCCTTTAGCTTGGTAAGTTAAGCCAAGAATATCTGTTGAGGTGTTAAAAGAGAGCAGTGTCCCCAGGGCACTGGGTTCTAGTCTGATTCTGCCATAAACTAGCTGGCTTTGGGGACAACATGGCCCCTCTCTGGACCTTAGTTTCCTCATCCCCTGTGTGCTGGGTACCATTATCTCATAAAACAAAGTGGGCATTGATATTTCTCATCCCTGAAGGGCTTTATTTTTTTAAATTTTTTTTTTCCTTTTTGTCTTTTTTCATGACCGGTAACAGGATCGCAACCCTCGGTGTCACGCCCGTACTGCGACCAGCAATGGGATCACAACCCTATGTGTTGTGCCCGCACCGCGCTCAACCAGTGAGCGGACCGGTCTCTATATGGGATCCGAACCCTTGGCGGGAGCGCCACCGCGCTCCCAAGCGCCGCGCTCTACCGAGTTCGCCACCAGGCCGGCCCCCTGAAGGGCTTTAAGTAGGGAAATGAGATGATCAAATTTGTGCTTCAGAATGACCACTTGGGCAGTAGTATGAAAAATGGTTAGCTCTTTCTTCTCATCCATATTTGTCACAAATCTTAACAATCTTTTAAGGCCTGGTTTAAATTTTCCCTCTTGTATAAGTCCCCTCCCCACCCTGCCTGACCTGTTAGCCTAAGTTCTCTACCTGGTGTTCCCCATAAAACAGAGAACTATATAGTCTGTAAACCCTTGATATTAGGAATCGTGTTTTTCATCCTCGTGTGCTCCACAGAGAGAGGACCATACAAGGACTTAATAAATGTGTGCAGAATTATCCTCTGCAGTAAAAAACAATTTTAGTGGGACAGAGGAAGAAATAAGTGAACCACTCATTGCTTGTTTGGGACTCAAGCCTTCTTTTGATAATGGAGTTTTTCTTCAAGCCTCAAGATGTGTATGATTAAACACCATGGGATGTATTTCCTCTGGCTCTGAACAGTTCCAGTCTGCCTAGAGTGCTGATGTTGAATGGGACTGTCAGGGAAACAGGCACTGAGGTCAGTGTGGTTTATTGTCATGAGGCTTTAATCATATCCTGCAACTCAAGCCTGAGGGCTTCCTTTTCACCTTGCAAACCACCTTGAAAGCTTTGCCTAGCTGGACTACTGATAAATGGGAAGGAGAGACAGTAACCTGCTTTTTCTTTTCTTTTTGAAAGATTTTCCCATTAAATATATTCTTCCTTAGATTCATGCAATTCAATATTATGGAAATAAAAAGCTTTTATTGAGAAACTGTTCTACAGTCTGAAGATCAGTTCACTTGTTTCATAATTTAAAATAACTTAAAGGAAAAAAACAAAATATCTATTATAATTTAAGAAAAGATTGTAAAATTTCTGTGACTTCTATAGAGTCTGTAACCAAGAATAGAGGGCCTAAGTAATCCAGAGACTTCCCAAATAATTTAAAAAAGAACTTCATTGGGTATTAATAATTAAAAATTACTCTGAAATAGTAGCTGCCTTTGGGAGTGTGGTGGGGACAGGGTTTGGCTGAGAAGAGGCATAAGAGAATATTCTGTGGTCATAGTGATACTACGTAATTAGATACAGGATACATACATGAATACATTTATTAAAACAAAGACTGATTCTAGCAGCAAATTATGATTATCATAATGCTTAGTAGAGTAGAGAGTGATCAAGGTCACCTTGAAAAGGAGCTCAGCCCTTGCCATGCTCACACATCCTGCTAATTCTGTCTACCTGCCTGTTGGAATATGGCCTCCACTACAGAGGGCTGGGGCTGGAAGGAAAAGATGTACTGTTTTACAAAGCTGGTGAACCTGGAAAATGTAGGGAAGGCAGGAGTAGAACTGTAAAAATGAGAAAGATAATAGGGAAGCTGTATAATAGTAGCTAACATGGACCACATTCTAAACCTGGGTATTTTATTTCTCTCCTAGCAACAAGCTGAAGAGGCAGCCTACGGGAAGCACATCAGAGCAGCAGTTCCTAAATGGGGTGTGGGGGGAACCCTGCAAGCTCTTAGATCTTCAGAAGGTCATGAGGTCTAAACTATTTTCATAACAATACTAAGCTGTTATTTTTCAGTTGCTTTCTCTTACAAGTGTACAGTGGAGTTCCCAAAGGCTGCATAACATGTGAGATGTAAATGCAGAAGCAAGTTTGAGAATCCAGCTGTCTTCTTTTAAACCAGACATTAAAAAATTTTTGTTTTAGGCAATATAGTTATTTTTCATTAAGATGTTATTTATATTAATGTAATAAGTTAATTATTGTTATTTTTAAATGGGTTAATAAATTTTTTAAAGTTCCTCTATTTCAATTTTTAATACAGTAAAATGTAATAGATGTAACTCAGATAGACAAAGGCCCTTTGGAGGTCCTCGGTAATATTTTTAACTTTAAAATTGTTCTAAATTGAGGTATAATTTACATACAGTAAGTGCATAAATCTTTAACATACAACTTGTTTAATTATTACATATGTATACAACAC
The DNA here is from genome assembly GCF_000696425.1 of Galeopterus variegatus. Taxonomy (NCBI): domain Eukaryota; kingdom Metazoa; phylum Chordata; class Mammalia; order Dermoptera; family Cynocephalidae; genus Galeopterus; species Galeopterus variegatus. Next base: position 379,498 of record NW_007726795.1, on the reverse strand, counting down.
AAAACTTCCACCTGACTCAAGATACAGACCATTTCCATCACCCTGTAAGGACTTCTTTCATTCAATCAATACCCAATCCACCAGAGGCAACCACTATTCTGATTTCGATCACCATAGATTAGTTTTGCTTGTTCTTGAATGTCATATGAATGGAATCATATAGTATGTATTCTTAAGTGGCTGGCTTTTTTCTCTCAGCATAATGTTCTTGAGATTCATCTGTGTTGTTCCATATATTAATAGTCTATTCATTTTTATTATTGCTGGTAGTATTCCATTGTATGACTACATCCAAATTGTTTTATTTTCCTTTTGATGGATGTTTGGATTTTGTCCAATTTTTATCTATTAGAAATAAAGCTGCAGTGAATATTCTTATACAAGTCTTCTGCTGAACACAGAACTAATTTTTTTGAGCATATGCCTGGATGTAGAATTTCTGGGTCCTAGAGTAAGTGTATGTTTGGCTTTATAAGAAACTGTCAAATAATGTATGAGCGTTCCACTAACTCCACCTCCTCAGCAATACTTGACAATGACAGCTTAAAATTCTTTTGTCATTCTGCTGTTTGCATTTCTTTGATATTATTCTGAGTACCTTTTAATATGTTTTAGTCATTTGAATATCCTCTTTTGTGAAATGCTTAAGTCTTTTTTTTTCAACATTTATTTGTACATATTTGCAGGTAACTGTGTTGTTTCAATATATGCATATACTGTACACTGATTAACTCAGCACACTTTCTACCTATTAATCTCCCACTTTCCTTACACTCCTCCTCACCCCTCCTGGCCTCTGGTAACCATTATTCTAAGCTCCACTTCTATAAGAACCACTTTTATTTTTAGTTTCCACATGAGTGAGATCATGTGGTATTTGTCTTTCTGTGCCTGGCTTACTTCATGTAATGTGATGGTTTCCAGTTCCATACATGTTGTTGCAAATGATAATATTTCATTTTTTTATAGCTGAATAGTATTCCATTGTGTATATATGCCACAGTTTTTTTTTTATCCATTCATCTGTTGATGGGCATTTAGATTGATTCCATCTCTTGGCTATTGTAAATAGTTTTTTCAATGAACATGGGACTGCAGGTGTCTCTTTGATATATTGATTTCATTTCCTTTGGGTATTTACCCAGTAGTGGGATTGCTGGGTCGTAGGGTAGTTCAATTTTTAGTTCTCTGAGGAACCTCCATACCGTTTTCCACAATGGCTGTACCAATTTACATTCCCGCCAACAACGTAGAAGAGTTCCCTTTTCTCTGCATCCTCGCCAACATTTGTTATTTTCTGTCTTTTTGATAATAGCCATTCTAACTGGAGTAAAATGATATCTCATTGTTTATTTTTTTGCTCATTTATAAACTGAATGTCTTTTGCTTATTGATTTGTAGGGGTTTTTTGTATATTCTATATATGCTTTGGGTTGAATGTCCCCCCAAAAGTTAATCCCTGCTGTAACTGTTGAGAGTGGGAAATCCTATTATGGCAGAAGGTGGGGCCTCAAAGAGGTGATTAGATTATAGGAGCACAGTGTAGTGAATGGATTAATAATGGTGGTCAGGGGTGTGGTTCTGAGGGCTTTAAAAGGAGAGCACACGAGAGTCTCTGCTCCACCATTTTCTGCCATGTGAGACCTCTGTGTTGCTGTAAAGCCACCACCAAGAAGACCCTCACCAGATGTGTTCTCTGGACTTTGGACTTCCCAGCCTTTGACAGTGTAAGCAGTAAATTTCATTTTCTTACAAACTGCCCAGTTCCAAGTATTTTGTTATAAGCAACAGCAATGGACTAATGTACTAAACAAGTTATTTATCAGTCTACCGCTTGCCTATTCTTTTTTTTTTTTTTTTGTCTTTTTCCGTGTCCGGCAACGGATCGCAACCCTCAGTGTCGCCCCTGTACCGGACCGGGACCGGCAACGGAATCATAACCCTCGGTGTTGCTCCCGCGCCTTGCTCAGCCAGTGAGCGGGAACAGGTCTGTATGTGGGATCCGAACCCTCGGGCGGGAGCGCCGCCGCGCTTCCCAAGCGGCGCACTATCCAGTGCGCCACCGGGCCGGCCCCATGCTTGCCTATTCTTAATGTCTTTTGACAATCAGATGCTCTTAATTTTAATTATTTCCAATTTATCAATTTTTCTTTTTAGGTTTAATGCACTTTGTGGTCTGATTAAAAAATCTTTACCTACCCCAATATCAGGGAAATATTCTCCAAGGTATTTTTGGGTTTTTGGCAGCTGGCCAGCACAGGGATCGAACCCTGGACCTTGGTGTTATCAGCACCACACTCTACCAACTGAGCTAACCAGGCAGACTTCTATGTTTTTATTCAGAAGTTTGATTATTTTAGCTTTTGAATTTAGGTCTATAATACACCTAAAAAACAAATTTTTGTGTATAGTTTGAGTTAGGATCAGGGTTCAGTTTTCTCCACACACATCCCATTATATATACTAACACCATTTATTAAAAGACCACCTTCCCCTACATAATTACAGTGGCATCATTAATCAAGAAAGCATATATCTGTGGACCTGTTTCTGGATTCTTTATTCTGTTCCAGTGATCTGTTTGTCTGTCCTTGTTCCAGAAGAACTCTGTTTAATTTCTGTAGCTTTATAGTAAGCATTGAAATCTGGTGAAGTCCTTCAACTTCGTTTTTCTTCATCAAGATACCTTGAATATTCTAGTTCCTTTGTACGTCCATATACGTTTTGGCTCAGTCATTTTTAAGAGTATAAAGGAGTCCTAAGACCAAAAAGTTTGAGAGCTGCTGATTTACTACAGGGTTTCAAAAGCCAGAAGCCCAGGATCAAATCTCAGTTTCACCATTTATTAGCTGTGGGACCTCGGCAAATAATTTAATTTTTCCATGTCTCTGTTTCCTCATCTTTAAATTGGACAATAACAGTACCTGTAACATAGGGCTGTGCTTGTCAAATATTAAGCATTATATGAGTGCTTTTGTGTTTGTGAAAACAAATGGGCAGGCACATGTATTTTAAAAGAATAGAAGTCAAAGGAATACAAAGTCTAAGGTATCAGAAAGGAAATGTAACTTTTTGATAATTTCTGGGTACTTAGAATCCACTTGTACTATCGTCATTTAAAAATAAGCAAAACTATTCAAAGTATATAAATATACAAAATATACAAAATTCATTATATTTCTCTGTCCTAGCAATGAATTATTGAAAACTGAAATAAAAAATAACATTTACAGCATCATCAACAAACATGAAATACCCAGGAATTAATTTAACAAAATATGCACAAGACCTGTATACTGAAAACTACAAAACACTGCTGAGGGAAATTGAAGACTTAAATACATAAGAACATACTCCTTGTTCATGGATTAGAAGACTCAGTTTTGTTAAGATGTTAATTCTCCCCAATTGATCTAGAGATTCAATGTAAACCCAATCAAAATCTCAGCAGACAACTTTGTAGAAGCTGGTAAGCTGATTCTAAAACTGATATGGAAAAGCAAAGAAACTACAAAGAGCCAAAACAATTTGAAAAAGAAGTATGAAACAGGAGGACCTGTACTCCCTGATTTCAAGACTTACTACAAAACTATGGTGATGAAGATTAGAAGAAATATAAGGATAGACATAGAGATCACTGGAACAGAGAGGCCAAAAACAGACTCACATGTAGGGCCAATTAATTTTCTACAAAAGTGCCAACATAATTCAATGGGAGAAAGGAAAATCTTTTAAATAAGTGGTGTTGGAACAATAGGATATCCATGTGCAGAAGATGAACCTCAATTTTCACCCTACATCAGAGATAAAAATCAATTCAATGTGGATCACTGACCAAAATGTAAGTGCTAAAACTATAAAACATTTAGAAGGAAAAACAGATTTTCTGACTGTGGGTTAGGCAAAGACTTCTTAGGAAACAAAAATCCTAACCATTAAAAACATCAATAAATTGGACTTCATCAAAATTAGAAACTGTTCATCAAAAGACACTATCAGGAAAATGAAAAGACAAGCCACAGACTGGGAAACAATAGTTGCAAAACATATTTACGATAAAAGACTTACATCCAGAACATGTAAAGAACTCTTCTAATTCTATAATAAGAAGATAAATAGCCCAAATAAGAAATGGATGAAAAAATGTGAACATATACCTCATTAAGGAAGATTTAAGAATGGCAAATAAGCATATGAAAAGGTACTCAGCATTGTTATTCATTGGGCAAATACCAATTAAAACTACAATGAGTTATCACTACACACCTAGTAATGGTAAAATTAGAAAATATTTACAATACTAAGTGGTGGTGACAATGAGAAACAAGTGAAAATCTCACACATTGCTGGTGGGAATACAAAATGTTTACCATTTGGAAAAACATTAGGTAATGTTCTCTTATAAACATATTCTTCCATATGACACAGCAATCCTACTTTGAGGTATTTATCCAAGAGAAATGGAAACATATCCATGAAAAACACCCAAATCTGAATTTTCATAGCAGCTTAATTCAAAATAAAAATTGGAAACAACCCAAATGTCCAACAACTCATGAATGGATAAACAAATTATGGCACACCCATAAAATGGAATTACTACTCAGCAATAAAAAGGAACAAACTACTGACACATGCAACAACAGGAATAAATCTCAAAAGCACTATGTTAGGAGAAAAAGACAAACAAAAAAGGGCACATACCATGTAATTCCACTTATACAACATTCTGGAAAGGGCAAAACTAAAGGAGCAGAAAACAGATCAGTGGTTGCTAGGGACTGGGGGTGGGGAGTGGCGACTTGACCACAAAGGAAATGAGGAAGATTTTTAAGGTGAACAGTATCTTGATGTGGTGATGGTTTCATGATTTTATAAATATGTCATGTCAAAACTGATAGAACCATATATTTATAAAGGGAGAACTTTATTGCATATAAATTATGCCTCAATGGACCTGACTTTTAAAAATGAATTTCAAAAGTTAAAACAAAACTCCCCAAAAGTCATTACTTTGCAAACATAAAGGATTCCTTTTAAGCATGGCCTGATATAGAATACAGAAGAATAAATATAGAATGATGTATTGGGTGAGAGAAATTGGAAGCAACAGGAAAGAAAAGAATACCTCTTACGTACATGATCTCCACCACTTACACTTAGAAGGCTGGAGAAGCCTATGCTCTGGGGCTGTAGGCCAAGGCATGAATTTTATTTATCTTTGAATCTTTGTATTTTCCTAGCACTTAGCAAATGAAAGGAGTTCATTAAATGTTTGTTCTAATGAACTTATTCTCTGGGTTTTGAGAGACATGTGGCCTAATTGCTGCAGTGGGTATGCGAGATTGTCTAATTCAACATGAATGGTTGGACTGTGTGTTGGAGGTCCTCAAGACCACTCTCAGGTTCAATAATTCACTATAAGGACTCACAGGTCTTGGAAAAAACTGTTATACTCCTGGTTATGGTTTATTACAATGTAAGGATATAGATTAGAATCAACAAAGGGAAAAGGCACATAGGGCAAAGTCCAGGAGAAACCATGTGCAAGCTTCCAGTTGTCCTCACAGACAATGCTTAATTCTCTCAGCGATTATGTGTGACAATATGTGCAAAGTGTTGCCAACTAGGGAAGCTCACTTGAGCTTCAGTGTCCAGGATTTTTACTGTAGGTCAGTCACATAGGCATGCAACCCCTGTGTAAGTGACCTTAGCCATTAGTCTCCAGCCACACAGAGGTCAAACTGATAGAGTGCAGCCCAAAATAGATGCCCACCATAAGCCATGTTGTTAGCATACTCTATCTGGCCAAATTGATACAATGTGGCCCAAGGCCTCTGGCATACAAAAACAATTTTATCAGGCAGGATATCCTAAACTTCAGAGGTTATCTCCAGGAGCTGTTCTAGAGCCAGTCTTATCTTAGGAATGTGCAGGATTCGAATTAAACAAGCCTGCTGACTTAAACCTTTACTGCACAGACTGTATCAAGATTTTTAAATCAGGGTACATGAATAGGTATATATTCATGTGCATATGAGGATATATAACTTTCCCAAAATGTATATCTCATATTTTATGTATGAGTATTTTTTCTAGGTAGAAGCCTCACAGTTTTCATCAGATTGTCAAAATCCCAAAACTCAGAAAGGCTAATAATCTAGAGTGGTGTCAGCCATAGACATTGAATAGGAGGCCACAGAACCATTCCCTACAAAGACACCAACTTAACAACAATACAAAGTTTAAAAAGCCATTATGAGAACTCCAGAAACCAATTAAGAAGTCACAATTACTACCCAAAGCAATCTACAGATTCAATGCAATCCCTAACAAAATACCAATGACATTCTTCACAGAAATAGAAAAAAGCAATGCCCAAATTCATGTGGAATCACAAAGAAACCCAAATAGCCAAAGCAATCCTGAGCAAAAAGAACAAAGCTGAAGGCATCACACAACCTGACTTTAAAATATACTACAAAGCTATAGTAACCCAAACAGCATGCTACTGGTGTAAAAATAATGGAAAAGAATAGAGAACCCACAAATAAGTCCACATATCTACAGTCAGGAACATACACTGGGGAAAAGACTGCCTCTTCAATAAATGGTGCTGAGAAAACTGGATATCCATGTGAAGAAGAATGAAACTAGACCCCTCCATCTCACCATATATCAAAATCAACTCAAAATGGATTAAAATCATAAATGTAAGACTGAAACTATAAAACTACTAGAAAAAATCATGGGGGAAACACTTTCAGACATTGGTCTGGACAAAAATTTTAAGTAGAAGACTTCAAAGGCAAAGGCAATGAAGGCAAAAATAGACAAATGGGACTACATCAAATGTAAAAGCTTCTGCACAGCAAAGGAAATAATCAATGGAGTGAAGAGGCAACCTGCAGAATGGGAGAAAGTATTTGTAAACTATTCATTTGGCAAGGAATTAATTATCCAGAATATAAAAGGAACTCAAACAACTCAATAGCAAAACAACAACAACCACAACAAACAAATAATCTGATTTAAAAATGGGCAAATGAGCTGAACAGACTTTTCTCAAAAGAAAACACACAAATGGCCAGCAGGTATATGAAAAAATGCTTGACATTGCTAATCATCAGGGAAGTGCAAATCAAAACCACAATGAAATATCATCTCACTCTAGTTAGAATGGCTACTTCAACAACAACAACAACAAAACCCCAAACAAACAAAAAAATGAATGGCTACTTCAAAAAGACAAAAACCAGAAAATGCTGGTGAGGATGTGGAGAAAAGGAAAAAAAAAAATTTTTTTTTTTTAGATTTTACCAAATTATGTTTTATTAATATTATTTCTTTACATTCTATGATGTGCAGGAAGTGGGAGGGAGGGGGAGGAGATAGGGGAAGGAAATGGGATGGAAGGAGGAAGGAGGAGGGGAGGGATTGAGGCCTGTGGAACCCCCATCATTCCAACAGGGGAGACCAGGGGGCTTCCAGTAGTGGCTTGCTCCTTGCTGGGATGGGTGAAGATGTCAGGGGGGTATGGCAGAAGCCTTTGCCCCCCAACACCCCAGCTTGGAAACCCAGGGCTCTACTTGCTGCAGGTCAGTGGTCATCACTGGGCTGGTTGCACATGTCTGGAGGGCATGGCTGAGGCCCTCAGCTCCCCACTGCTACAGCTTGGGAAATCCTGAGGTGCTTCCTGCAGCAGCTTGGTGTTCATCGCTGAGCTAGTTGCACATGTCTGGGGGATGTGGCTGAGGCCCTTGGCCCCCCACTGCCCCAGATCAGGAGAGCCTGGGGTGGTTCCTGCAGCGGCTTGGTGGTCATCACTGGGGTGGCTGCATGTGTCAGGGGTGTGTGGCTGAAACCCTCAGCCCTTACCCTTGGGACTGGTTGCAGGTGTTGGAAGCATGGCTGAGGCCATTGGCCCTCCCCCATTTCTGGCTTGATAGCCCAGGGGACTTTTGGTCTTTCTAGGTGTTATAGGTGTTGTTGGGTGAAATGAGACCTTTACTAGTTAATATCAAACTTTGTCTTTGGTTGTGGGTACTCTGGTTTTTCTTTCAGTTCTGTGTTGGATTATTTGCTGTTCCCACCACTCAAACTCTGTACTGGAACTAATTTGCTGTCCCTTGCTTACTTCTAAAATGGGGGAACTTCCTGTGGGGACCAGCACTTGAGTTTTGTGGTTGAGCTAAATTGCTGATTGAGCTATGTTGCTGATTCCCCAGGGAAGGCTTTTTGTGCAGCTGAGGTTTTAATGGTTGCCTTTATAGGTACTTCCGGGTCTAGTGAGATCTGGTGTACCTGGGTTGTATAGAAACTCTGGTCTGGGCCTGAGTCTTTTCAGCAAACTGCACCCCATGCAATTCTATATTCCTGACCAGTCTCCTCTGAGTGGTCCTATGCTGATTGGGGGACATCAGCTGTCCTTGCTGTGCCCCAGTATTCCCCCGGTGGGCCCGCCCCTCCCTCCACCTATGCTCTAAACAGTTTCTGTGGGGCGGGCTGTGTGCTGGTCCCTTATGATGACTTACCAGCCCCTGAGTGGCTCCTTTTTTTGAGTTGTTGTGGTTCCTCACTCCTATGTGGGTCCATGGGAACCCTATTAGTGGTCTTGCTGGCCTGGGGGCCACCAAGGCCCATTTCTCCCCTGTCACCTCCAAGCAACTTCATACGAAGGGCACAGCAGTGGCTTTTACCAGCTCTTGCTCCATGCGCTCACCAGGGCGAGCTTTGAAGTGGTCAGGGGTTGAAATGATTGGAATGGTACTTGCTTTCTCTCATTGTGGCTTCTTCCACTTTCGTGAACTCCATAGGTTTCTCTTCTTCTTCCCCTGAGTTCTAGTGGCCCCAGCTGGGCAGTTGTTGCTTTTTAATAGTTGTAAATTGGTTGATTGTGGGAGAAAGGGACACTGGGTACTGTCTATTCCACCATCTTCATCAGAAGTCTAAAGAACTTACAATGCAACAATAAACAGACAAGTAAACCAATTTAAAAATGGACATAGGATCTGAACAGACACTTTTTCAAAGAAGATATACAAATGGCCAATAAGCAAAAGGAGGATGCTTAACATCATGAGTCATAAGGGAAATGCAAATCAAAACCATGATGAGACATCATTTCACACCCACCAGGATGGCTACAATTTTTTTAAAAAAGAAAAATTACAAGGCAAGGATGTGTAGAAATTGGAACCTTCATTCACTGCTGGTGTGAGTGTAAAACGGTGCAGTTGCTTTAGAAACAGTTTGGCAGTTCCTCAAAAAGTTAAACATGGAGTTACCATATGATCCAGCAATTGCACTCCTAGGTATATACACCCAAGAGAAATGATAACATATCCACCCAAAAACTGGTATATGAATGTTCAAAGGAGCATTATTCTTAATAGCAAAAGGGTGTAAACAACCCAATGTCAATAATTGATGGATATATAGACAAAATGTGGTATACAATGGAATATTATTCAGCCATAAAAAAGAATACATGCTATGACATAGATGAATATTATACTTTATATACTAAGTGAAAGAAGCCAGACACAAAAGGGAGTATTGTATGATTTCATTTACATGACATGTCCACAACAGACAGAAAGTAGATTAGTGGTTGACAGGGGAGGGAGGAATGGGGAATGACTGTTACTAAGCATGGGGTTTCTCTTGAGAGGTAATAAAAATGTTCTGGAAATAGGTAGTGGTGATGGTTGCACAACTTTGTGAATATACTAAAAAGCACTGGTTTGTATACTTTAAGTGGTGAATTTTATATATATATATCAATAAAAAAGTACGTTTAAAAAAGAGGATGGTTTTCTGTATAATAAAAACATTCACACATAAAAAGATAATGGTTTCAAACTAGAATGGAAAAATAATAAAACTATCAACCAAAATAGGATATTTTTCAATGTATCTTTTCAAAGATCAATGCTATTATGCATAATTTGAACAAATTCCAGTTAATCGCTTGGATAATATTTGGGATTCTTTGAACAACATATGTGCATTCATTCAACATGTACTTATTGAGCATGTCTTATGTCTAGGTAATCTTTGACGAAGAAGGGAGGTGGTGTCCACAGGTTATTGATTAGTAGAAGTCAAAGGTTTGATCTTCCCAATGCCTCTTACGACAGTAAATCTTTCTGTGCCGTGCACTGATGTGACTGACATTAACACAGCCTCTGGCACGTTTAAGAACATGGCTTCTACAGAAATCTGGCTCTCTGGGAGGAAGATAGTTTCCTTAGGTCTAAGTTCTAGCAAACCTCTAAATAATGCCTTCTTGCAATTCTCTTTCTCCCTTCCATTTTTAAAGCTACATAGGTAAGTTTCCTGTGATGTCTTATACTTTCCAGCTGTTTAACCTTTCTCTTGGCAGGAAGGAATTGGTTTTTGTTTGTTTGTTTAATGAGAAGAGATAATAGAAAAGCTTGCCTCAGATTTCTCATATTATTGTGTTCAGTTTATGCTAAGATCATTAAGAATTCTGATTTTTTCTTTTTTTTTTTTTGGTAGCTGGCTTGTACAGGGATCCAAACCCTTGTTATAACACAGAGCTCTAAGCAACTGAGCTAAAGAATTCTGAATCTTAAATTAGAGACCTTTTCAAATAGATCATTAGTACTCACAAATTTAATTTATCATTAGGTTAGTATAAACTAAAGGAAGAAAAAAAGCCCCTCATGGGGCTGAAGCTGCAATATGGTCTCATAGGAGTTCTAAGCCATTTTTTTGGTAACCGTCATTTTGAAAGCATCAAAGGGTAAAGAAAGTAAATGGCCTTAAACTATGGGCTGTCAGTAGTGGGGTGAATTTTGAACCTCACCTCATCTCAGATCTCTGTGCAGATGTACCAAGCGGCTATCACGGAAAGCCAGTTTAAAATCTATTTCATTTGGAACTTTTTCTATTAAATGATAATCATTAAGAGGAATAACATCATTTTACTTGTCACCAAACTTCATATTCAGCAGAAAATGGAACCAAGTAGCCAAACAGAACATTTCTATAATGCTTAAGAATTCAATATCTTCCTTGACATCATTTCTTAGTCTGAGCACTCAAGCAGGCAGGAGCCTGTCACTTACAGCTCCTGGTATTTCCTGTTCCAGTTCATTAAACACTAGGCTTTCCCCAGACACAAAGTCCACATGGAGATCCTTCTGCCAGTCAGAAAAGATCAACTCAAAGGAGGGAGAAATTGATATGTAACTCCAAATGCGCATAAAGCCCATAATAAATTGCCACTTACATATGGAACTATATTTTGTAGGTTGACAGTGTATGGGCAGAAGCAGCAGGACCTTACATTTAGACCTTATAGTTGGGGGCTTATTTCATATTGACTGGCTTCTCTTTGTCTGCCAAAGGATGGATAAAGTTCAGAAGGCACAGCCAAATTTGCAACCATTTACCTTTGCCTTTCTCCCTAAAAAAAAAAAAAATCCCAAATAAGTTAAGCAATATAGCCAGTTTACGCACAGATGCTTGATTAAAAGCTTCAATTCTCTCAATCATTTCGCTTCTCTTTTCTTCTCAATGACGCTTAAAATTCTAGGACTCCAGAGTCACATCCATAAATACATTATAAACACCCCTGACTCTCGCCCCCCTAAATCACACAGTATAGTTACTATATACCCCAATGGAAACCAGACAAAGATAACATCCTAATACAGAAATGAGAGGGCTTGAAATAATGTAGCTGGCGTGAAAGAGCCATATTCCAGTTAACTTTAGTGAGGAAGGAGACAAAGATGAAAGGGGACTATCTCTACTCAGCTCTCTTCTTAACCATGAGTGAGACACTTGGGATTGCAAAGGCAACACTTAGCTTTTCAGGAGCATGCTGCTGCCAGGATTAGAAAGAAAGGATCTTACAACTCCTTTTCTCTCTGGGTTCTAAAGTGGTGGGCAAAATGTTTGCTTTTATCAGTTTGAAGTAGTCTAACCATTGTCAAAGAACAAGTAAAGTAAATTATATATACACACTCTCCCCTAAAATGCCACCTATGTTGTAAAGCTGTCTTGATTCCCTATTCAGAATGTATAGCTTCCTTTTCTACACTCTACCATATACTTTGTACCTCTATTAGTATTTGCAAACTATTTTCTATGGTGAGAGGTGTGTTTACAGGTCTACCTCTCTCACTAAATTGTAAACTTCCACAGCTCGGGGACCAAGTCATTTTCTCTGTGATCACCACAGTGCCAAGTAGAGTGCATTATGAATGGTAAGTACAAAATAAATGCTTAATGAATGAATAAATATGGTGGTGTCAGCTTCATGATGACTGGGAGTTATGATGATTTTAGTGTTTTAATAAAAGTTGAAAACAAGCCATAGGCATTACACTACCTGATTTCAAATTATACTACAAAGCTATAGTAACCAAAACAGCATGTTACTGGCATAAAAACAGACACTCAGACCAATGGAACAGAATAGAGAATCCAGAAATCATTCCACATACTTACAGCCAACTGATCTTTGACAAAGGCATCAAGAACATACGTTGGGGATAAGACACCTTCTTCAGTAAATGGTGCTGGGAAAACTGGACATCCATGTGTAGAAGAATGAAACTAGATCCACACCTCTTGCCATATTCCAAAATCAAGTCAAAATGGATTAAAGACTTAAATATAAGGCCTGAATCTATAAAACTCCTAAAAAGAAAACATAGGGGAAACACATCAGGAAGTAGGACTGGGCAAAGATTTCATGAATAAGACCTCAAAAGCACAGGCAATGAAAGAAAAATAAACAAATTTGATTATATCAAACTAAAAAGCATCTGCACAGCAAAGGAAACAATCAACAGAGTAAAAAGACAACCTATAGAATGGGAGAAAATATTTGCAAACTATGCATCTGACAAAGGATTAATATCAAAATATACAAGGAACTCAAACCACTTAACAGTGAAAAAAGTAGTAACTCGATTAAAAATGGGTAAAAGAGCTGAATAGACATTTCTCAAAAGAATTGTACAAATGGCCAACAGATACATGAAAAATTGCTCAACATCACTAAGCATCAGGGAAATGCAAATCAAAACCATGTTGAGATATCATCTCACCCCAGTTAGACTGGCTATTATCAGGAAAGACAGAATAACAAATGCTGGCGAGGATGCAGAGAAAGGGGAAACCTCCTACACTATTGGTAGGATTGTAAATTAGTGCAGCCGTTATGGAAAACAGTATGGGGCTGGCTATTTAGCTCAGCTGCTAAGAACACAGCCTTATAACACTGAGGTTATGAGTTCAGATCCCTGTACTCCCCCCAATCCCCCCCAAAATTGTCAAGAACAGTATGGAATTTTCTCAAACAACTACAGATAGAACTGCTATACTATCTGGCAATTCCGTTGCTGGGTATATACCCAAAGGAATAGAAATCACCATGTCAAAGGGATACCAGCACTCCCATATTTATCACAGCTCTATTTACAATAGCCAAGAGATGGAACCAACCTAAATATCCATCGACAAATGACTGGATAAGGAAAATGTGGTATACATACACAATAGAATACTACTCAGCCATAAAAAAGAATGAAATTCTGTTATTCACAGCAACATGAATGAGCTTGGAGAAAACTGTTAAGTGAAATAAGCCAGGCACAGAAAGAGAAATACCCTATATCCTCACTCAAAAGTAGGAGCAGTTCCGTTCAAGATGGAGGAATAGATGATCCCCAGCATCACTGTCTCCCACAAATCAACGAGTTTACAACTGTAAAAATGCAACATTAACCAAGCTGGGGCCACTGGAGCTCAGGTGAAGAGGAGGAGAGACCTATGGAACTCATGAAGGCGGAGAGAAACCATGATGAGAGAAAGAAAAAACTGCTTTCAGCTTTTCAGTTTAATGCTAGAGCACATGGAGCAGGAGCAGGCAGAAGCCATAGCTGTGCCCTTTAGATGGAGTTACTTGGAGGCAGAAGAGGAAAAGAGGACTTTGGTGGCCCCAGGACAGCAAGACCACTAATAGGGTTCCCGTGGACCCATGCAGGAGCCAGGAGCCAGAACAGCTGAAAAAGGGGAGCCATTCAGAGGCCGGTGAGTCATTGCAAGGGATCGGTGCATGGCCTGTCCCATGGAAGTATTTCGAGCACGGGTGGTGGGGGAGACAGGCCCACCAGGAGAACACTGGGACACGGCAAGGACAGCCGATCTGCTCTCCAATCAGCGCAGGACTACTCAGGGGAGACTGGTTGGGAATGCAGAATTGCATGGGGTGCAGTTTGATGAAAAAACTCAGGCCCATGGCCCGTGGCTCACATGGGAGAGTGTGGTGCTGACAACACCAAGTCAAGGGTTAAGATCCCCTTACCAGTCATCTTTAAAAAAAAAAAAAAAAAGAAAAGAAAAACTCAGGCCCAGATCAGTTTCTATACAACCCAGGTGCACTGAGTATCGGGAGAGCCGGAAGTACCTATAAGGTCAACCATTAAACCCTGAGCTGCACAAAAGTCTTCCCAAGGGAAACAGGAGCGAAGCAGCAATTTACCTCAACCACACAGCTCAAGTACTGGTTCCCACAGGAAGTTCCCCATGTTAAAAGCAAGCAAAGGATAAAAACTTAGTTCCGGCCCAGGGACACCACGAATGCCTTGGGGCCCACCAGAGGACATGAGGCATGGAGCCAGTGGCAGGACTGCCACCCACAACCACTTACTCCGTCAGCACCTCGGGGCCCTGCCCAGGAACCTGAGGATTAGAACCGGGGACCAGACCCCACTCCCACATACAGACACACCACCAATGCCTAGGGGCCTGCCCAGAGACCCAGGGCTAGCAGCCAGGGACTGGACCCCCTTCCCACAAGTCACGCCATGACAGTGCCTCAGGGCCCCGCCCAGGGGACTGAGGTATGGAGAAAGGGACCAGACCTCCCTCCCAAAACCAGGCACACCATTGCCAGCACCTTGGGGCCTGCCCAGGGACCTAGGGTAAGTAGCTGGGACTGGACCCACCCTCCCACAAGGAGGCACACCATGACAACGCATCAGGGCCCTGCCCAGGGGCCTGAGGCATGGAGAAGGAGATCGGACCTCCCTTCCACAACTAGGCACACCGTGCCAGCACCTCAGGGCCTGCCCGAGGACCTGGGGAATGGAGAAGAGGACCGGACCCCCCTCCCACAACCAGGCACCCTGCGCCAGCACCTCAGGGCCCACCTGGGGACCTGGGGTATGGAGCCGGGGACTGGACCCCCCTCTCACAACCAGGCACCCCGTGCTAGTGCCTCGGGCCTGCCCTGGGACCCAGGGCATGGAAAAGGTGACCAGACCTGCCTCCCACAACCAGGCACCCCATGCCAGCACCTCGGGGCCCACCCGGGGACCTGGGGTATGAAGCTGGGGACCAGACCCCCCCCCCCACAGCCAGGCACACAAGCCAGTGCCTTGGGGCCCTCCTGGAGACCCAGGGCATGGAGAAAGGGACCAGACCCCCCTCCCACAACCAGGCACCCTGTGCCAATGCCTTGGGGCCTGCCCTGGGACCCAGGGCATGGAGAAGGGGACCAGACACCTCTCCCACAACCAGGCACACTGCTCTAGCGTCGGGGCCCATGCTGGGACCTGGGGCAGGGAGAAGGGAACCAGACCCCCCTCCCACAACCAGGCACCCTGTGCCAATGCCTCGAGGCCTGCCCTGGGACCCAGGGCATGGAGAAGGGGACCGGATCCCCCTCCCACAACCAGACACATCTCGCCAGTGGCTCAGGTCCTGCCTGGGGACCTGGGGAATGGAGAAGGGGACTGGACCCCTCTCCCACAACCAGGCACCCCACACCATTGCCTAGAGGCCTGCCCAGGGACCCAGGGTATGGAGCCAGGGACTGGACCCCCCTCTCTCACCAGGCACACCTTGCCAGCGCCTCAGGGCCCACCCGGGGATCCAGGGCATGGATAAGGGGACCGGACCCTTCTGCCACAACCAGGCACACTGTGCCAATGCCTCAGGACCCACTTGGGGACCATGGGCATGGAACCGGGGATCGGACACTCTCCACAACCAGGCACACTGCCAGCACCACGGAGCAGGCCAAAAACATCTCCTGCATGTGGGTGGCCCACCACAGCCACCACGATAACCATTGCTGCTGCAAAAGCGGCTAGATGCCACAACCACCATGCAGATGGTCCGCCAGCCACTGGAGTGAGTTGACACAAGGAGAGTCACCAGCAGAGATAAAGAAAGGAGGAGGATATCTGTCTCCACGGAGCCCATTTCATAGTGACGGAAGAGACATCTGCTCTATGATAGTACTGGGGGACCTGATCATGCCTCTCAGCATTGGACAGATCATCTAGGCAACAAATCAACAGAGTAACCATTATTCTTTCAGAGGGAGAGAAGAAATCTAGGGTGATTAGAGAGGGGAGGGAAAGGGGGATGGGGAGGGATTGGACAAGGGGCATAAAGAATAATTACGATTTGTAACAATATATACGCTAGTAATATTGATCTGATCAACATATCTCAATGTTGAACCCCCAAAATATGTATAATCAATTTTGATTCAAAAAAAAAGTGGGAGCTAAAAAAATAAACAAATAAAAAAGAAAGATACAACAATCACAATAATATGTTGAACTTTCAAAAGGAGAGCACAGAACCACGGTTACTAAAGGTGGGAAAGGGAGAAGAAGGGTTAGCAAGAAATTGGTAAAGGGTCACAATGAATGATTGTTTTCTAATGATGAATATACTGATTATCCTGATTTGATCATCACATGTTGTACACAGGTATTAATATCAACTCTGTGCCCCACAAATATGTATAATCAATTACATTTCAATAAAAAAAATAAATAAAAGTTGAAAACAAATAGGATAAAGAAACCATCCTTCCTACTTAGCTGTTCCCTCTATCCCAATCTCTTTTCTCTGTATTTGGTATTATTGTATACCCTGAAGAGGGAGACACAAGTAGAGATGTCCTCCTGGGAATACATTTTATATTCAATGTCTATTTTGATAACTCTCAAATAAACCATTTTTTGGAGAAGATTTCCAAGGTTGAGCTGAACTTGATGGGGAAAGTTCCAGTCTAGGAAGGCAAAAGGTAATTCTGCTTCCTGTGATGTAGTGTGTTGTCAGTTGCCTCAGAAGAAACTCCAAGATTCTAAAAGCTGAGAGGATGCCTCCATAAGACTCTACTAACCAGGTGCTGCTAACCATAAAATGATCAAGAATGGCAAAGAAGGAACCCTGAATTCCTCTTAACTGAGAAGAAAAGATTGTACTTATCCCACAAAGCACAAGGGTCCAACTAGAGACCGATGAGGAATGACAACTGTTTCAGGTACACAGAGTCAAATGACACATTGTATCTAAAGAGAGAAAGGTCAACTTTAGCCAATAAAAATGATCTCAAATAAGATTTCCCCTCTCTATTTTCAACTGTTTCATGTGTTATTTTAATACCGGGTTTAGGGTTTGGCAAATCTTTTTTTTTGTTTTGTCCTTTTTGTGACCGGTAAGGGGATCGCAACCCTTGGCTTGGTGTCGCCCGCACCACACTCAGCCAGTGAGCGCACCGGCCATCCCTATATAGGATCCAAACCCGCGGCGGGAGCGCTGCTGCGCTCCCAGCGCCGCACTCTCCTGAGTGCGCCATGGGGCCAGCCCAGGGTTTGGCAAATCTTTAACAACTGGAGAGTTTCTGACCTTTGTCAAAATTATTTGGAAATAATTTTTATGTTTTGGAAATAATTATTTGATTATTTGAATATTTCTAACCAATGATAAAATTCTACCACAATACACATTTTCTCCTTCTGAAACAAATGAGATACTTTGCTTTGATTCCAATCTTATCACTCAAAGGTACAAAAGAAGTTGGAAAATTGTTTGAATATCACATAGCACTTTTGAGTTCATCAGGCCATTATCCCCAAGGTTGGATTTAATCAAAAGAATACAAGCTCAAAATCTTTTAGTTGACAAGAAGTAAGTCTTTGGCTTGGGATTTCTGTGTTTGAGTTTTGAATGTCAGGTTCACAGAGAAGTAACCAAAAACTAGCCTGCCTGGAGAAAAGAAAGTGCCCTGAAATAATAGGTGTGAGACTATGGCTTGTATTTGTGACTTGGTCTCTTAACAAGCTTAGGGATCTTGAGCACATTACTTCAACTCCCATCTGTAAAGTAAAGAATTAGACTTCGATGATTTCTAAAGCCCTCTCTAGCACTATCAATTCTAAATTATCTAACATTGTTCCTTAAGTCATCAATGAACTACTGAATGAATTATCTATTTATAATAAAAGAAGTAAAAATAACAGCTCCCGTCCCTGAAGAAGTTCATAAGCCAGTGGGAAAGGTGGAGGCTTTATCCACAGTTCCTAGCACAGGGCCAGGCAAAGGTACTCATTCATCTATTCAGGTTCTAAACAAAGGTCACAAGGAGCCCAGCAAGGTATGAGAAGTGAAAGGAGCAGAAGAAACTCCACAGAAGCCCTTAGGAGGAAGAGAGGGTAATTATTGTTTCAGTCCACCAATGTTTATTGAGTGCCAACTGTATGACAGTATTGTGCTGAGCACTAGGGATCCTGGGGTGATCCAGCCAGACCAGTCCTCTGATGAAGTTTACTTACATCACTTACATGTGAGAAAGAAAAACGGGTTAACAAAGACATGAAATCCAGACTGAGATAAGTTCTGTGAAGGAAACAGAATAAGTGAGAGAGAATAGCTGTGTTTGTGAGGGTGGCGGACTGCCATTAGGGCAGAGGCGGAAGGTCTTTGGACATGGTGTTTGACAGAGCTCAGACCTGAAGACAGCTAAGAATTAGGACAGCCAGCAGAGGGGATAGTGGTCCAGCCAGGGAAGTAGGTAAATGCTGAGGCTGGAAAGGGCTGGTGCAGAAAGACCATCTGTGTGGTTGGAGTTTCCCTCTGCCTGAGCCCAACTTTGTATTCTTTTTGATATTAATTTGTAATTCTGCAAATAAAACATTAATATGTTACTTCTAGAAAGTATAGGATTAAAGCAGTAGTTCTAAACCGAGGGCAATTTTGCCCCTGCAGGGTACGTTTGGTAAAGTCTGGTGACATATTGGGTTGTCACAATTTGGTGGGAGGAGGGTACTATTGCTGAGGCTAAGAAAACCTGCGGTAAAGGAATATTTCAGCTCAAATTTTGGCAAGCATGTTCTCACCAGCTTGCATCTCGTTTTCCTTTCTTGCAGCAACAAAATAAGAAGAGGTTTCAAGGGGCCCACCCTTTCATCCACTCTCTTAGAAAAATCCCATTGCAGAGGTTCTAGGGTTGGAAAGTTCCACACAGTAGTAAATACCTGGGTACCTAAACACATGAGAAAGAATCTGAGGAGATACATCCCCAATTGCTCCCAGGGGTTACCTCTGTGGAAGAGACTGAGATTGGGTGCAGGGCAAAGAGGAGAACACATTAATGTTTTATTCACATAATTACAAATTAATGTTAAAAAGAATACAAAGTCAAGCCCAGGCGTAGGGAAGAGGAAATGCTCTCCAAGATTGGAAAGCTTTGCCCTCTGGATCTCGAACTGGTCCATCCGGTTGTCCCCGGACCCCTCCAGGCTCTAGCCTCGCCCCGCAACACCGCCCCGCGTTGGCCTCGGGCCTCTCTGGGACCCCCTAGCCCGGCGCCCTGGCCCGCATGAGCCCCAAGTTCGGCCCGGCCCGCCACCTCACCTCGGGGGACCGGCCTTCCTCAGAAAGCCCCAGAGCAGGCTGTTCTCGTCGTACAGGTGGCCCAGGCGGGGCGGCCTCCTGCGGAAGGCCACGTCGGGGTCCGTGTGCAGCCCTGCAGCGCCACGAGCTAGACGCGGATCCCTCAGGCCCGGGAGTGCGGCGCGAGCCCTCGGAAGGGCGGGAAACGTGGCGAGAGAGACGCCGGCCGCCGGGCCCCGCGCGTTTGAGATGCGGTGTGTCGAGAGGGCCGGCCCGCCAGGGGCCCAGGAGCCGCCGCTCGCTCCTTTGCATATTCATGAAGCTGAGCGAGGCCGGCCGCCCCGCCAGCCCTGGAGAGGTAATGAATTATTCATGAAGCGCCTGGCCCCGCCCAGGAAGGCCTTGTGGATTATTCATGAGCCTGAGACGCGGGTTTGCGCAGAAAAGGCGGTTGAGTCCTGTCAGAGGGAGGCGTCGACGAGCCTTGAGGTGAGGGCTGTCCAGACCCGAGATCTCCGGACACAGAGGACGCTTGGGCGTTGTCAGTTCTGCTGTCTTTATGTTAAAAACATTTTTTTTTTCTTTTCTTTTCACTTGAGGCTTTAAGTTTGATTTGAAAGTATTTCGCTGGAGCCAAAAGTACTCTGAGGAGAAGAGGGAAGGCCGGCGCTGAGGAGGAACACAAAGGGGAGACCGTGGGGAACATTTCCCCCTAACTCTTTATGATGAAGAATTTCACACATACTGAAAAAGGGGGAGAGGGGGAGGAAATGATTGGACTGGGAACATCCGCAGTCCCGCCATCTAGGCAGCTTTAACTTTCAGTTTTGTGGAAATGAATCCATCTTGGTGAGGAAAGAGCAGCCATAATTAGCCGCCAGGCAGTCGGTCAGGCAGACACGTCTGGGTACTGGAAGGAGTCGTGTGTGGAGCTTTTGGGATTTATCTTACGTGGGTCAGGTTTTCTCCAGCCATAGAGGTGTTCTGTCATAATCAACGCCTGGCAAAGACCAAGAGGTGAGAAGGGTGGGGATGAGTCTCCGGAGTGACCTCAGCTCCTCTTTCACCTTACTGAGGATTTGCCATTTAGTTTCCGTGGACTTTAGTTCCCCAAACAGTGAAGGGAAGAGGGTGTCTTGAAACTCAAGATTAGCCAATCACCAAAATGTGGTCAAGTGTGCAGAGCATTGGGTGGGCTGTGTAGTACATCATGTACTCGGTTGGCAAAAATGAAGCAGAGGCCTAGTTCTTGCACCTAAAGGGGTTTTTAGTCTCATTAGGATGATAATCTGATGAGGGTCTTTTCAAAAATGGTGCTGGAACAAGAGGATATCCAAAGGAAGATAGGGAGGGGAGGGAGAGAGAGAGAGTGAGGGAAGAAAGAAAGAGAAAGAAAGGAGAGAGAGAGAAAGACAGGGAGGGAAGGAACCAAGCAAGAGAGAGAAAGAGGAAAGGAGGGAGAGAGGGAGGAAAGGAAGAAAGAGGGAGAAAGACCATAGATCACTTGAGATGGGAACAGTATTTCATATTTTGTAATTCAGCACAATGCCTGGCACATTGTAGTTGCCTAGTAAAAGTTAAATGAATGAATAATTGAAGTAGCATGAAAAAGATATTAAAAAATCAAAAGCGCATGAACAAAATACCCAATTAATATAGTGGAAACCATTTAACTCTGAGTGAGCATGGAGTAGGGGAATTATCAGGGCCAGATGGAAATTGTTCAAATGGTGAATAATAATTTATTGAAGCAATCTCTGTGAAAGTTCTAAGTAACTGGGTGAGCTTTGACAGACCAAATTCCCTTGCTGAGCTTCACTTTTCTTTATAGTTTTATGTTTCACATTTAAATCTGTGATCCATTTTGAATTAATATTTGTGTATGGTATGAGATTTAGTTCTCTTCTTTCTTTCTTCCCCCCTCCTTCCCTTTCGCCTCCTTTTCTTTCTTTTGTCCTTCTTTCTTCCTTTCCTCCCTCTCTCCCTCCTTTCCTCTCTTTCTCTTTCTCTTGCTTCATTCCTTCCCTCCCTGTCTTTCTCTCTCTCTCTTTCCTTTCTTTCTTCTCTCCCTCTTGCTCTCTGTCCCTCCCCTTCCTTCCTTCCTTTCTTTAGATATCCTCTTGTTCCAGCACTGTTTGTTGAAAAGACCATCCTTCCTCCACTTTATTGGCTTTCCTTTTCTTAAAATTGAAGGGGTTGAATCTGTAATAGGGAATGTCTCTGCTCCCTTTCAGCTTTATGAATCTATTGAACTCATTTATGTTGACATGCACTCCGCTTGAGTAAAACCATCCTTCATGTCATGCATGTATAAGGAAGGTTACCTAGTTACATTTCAGAATCCAGTGTTCAATTGATAGGGGATTTTCTTGAAAAAAAAAGTTTATAAGATTGGGAAAGATGGGTAGAGAGCCTTAGTAAATCAACTTTGATTATCTTTGGGCAAATGTAATAAAATTTTGGTTTTTGCTTCACTTGGAATGGCAAAAAAAGGGGGGGAGAGGTTTAGGCCTTAATAAAATAAATGACAACTGGTTAATTTTTATCTGAATCTTGTATTCACACACAGAAGGGGTAAAATAGTAAGCAGTTGTGCCACCATTTACAATAGGGCAATTGAGATGTAGGTCAAGAGGTAAGCCTGGAATGAATCTTTATCAGAAAGAACACAGAAAGCTTTCCTCCTTCTCAAGATCATAATCCTTGTCACAAAGTGGACATATCAAACATAAGAGTGAATGGTATTGATTCCTTGTGAAGTTTCATGTTTGTGGATACAAAATGCAAGCAAATATTAAAGCAAAAGACATTACATTTGAAAGTTAGAATTGTGTTCTTGAAATCCATAGTTATGAAATCTCATTTAGGTTTTTAGATAATGAGTCAGAACAAGGTGTTAAAAAAATCAGAGCTATTCTCTGACAGTGCTTGATCACTAGAGTCATATCTCCTGGGGCTGTCAGCTTGTGAGCTTTCAAAATTAAGCAGTGTATGTACTTGAATAGGAGACTGCCACAAAACACCTGCTCAAAGGGAAAAAAACAGTAGCGACAGAATAGTTAGAGGTTTAAAGGAGCCTGGCTTTTCTGGAAAATAATTGAAGTATTTTTGTCTTCCTGAAGCAAACTCATTCTAGAACACTGGAAAAAGACCTTACTATGTTTAAAAATGGCAAGCAAGCCCCCAAACTAGGGAGGTACTGGTAGAGCATCACATTACATGGAATGAAAGCAAAGGGGGATTTCATTTTGGGGAATCAGTCTAGAAAACCCACTAAATTGTGAGTCAAACTTCTTGAGTTTTAGTCTCAGTTCTGCCACTACGTGGTTGACTGATGCTGAGTAAATCAATGATTTCTCCAGATCTTGATTTCCTCATCTAGAAAATTAGATATTTGAAGTAGATGACTGTCTTAGTTCATTTTGTGCTGCTGTAACAGAATACCTGAGTCTGGGTATTTATAAAGAACAGAAATTTATTGACTTAAAGTTCTGGAGGCTGGAAAGTCCCAGATTGAGGGGCCACATCTTGTGAGGACCTTCTTGCTGCATCGTAACATGATAGAATGTATCACATAGTGAGAAAGAGAGCTAGAGAGAGCATGAGAGAGGGCAAGAGAGGGCCAAATTCACTTTTATAACAAACCCACTCTCTTGATAATGAACTCACTCCCACAATAATGACATTAATCCATTCATCTCTTAAAGATCCCACCTCTCAACACTTGGATTAGAGATTAAGTTTCCAACACATGAACTTTGGGGGACACGTTCAAACCATAGCAATGATATTTAAAATCTCTCCTGCCTCTAAAATTTTGAATTCTTTTCTAGACCCTTCATTCTTCGTTTTTCTCTAGTGCTTCTCCATTGACTCAGCAAATATTTATTAAGCACTTACTTTGTTCCAATATTGTGATAATGCTGGAGGTTAAAAATGAGTTGAACAAGACACAAAAGGTTACATATTGTATGATTCTATTTATATTAAAGGTCTAGAATAGACAAATGCATAGAGACAAAAAGTAGACCAGTGGTTGCCAGGGGCTGAGGGAAAGAGAGAACAGGAGTGACTGCTAATGGGTGTGGGGTATCTTTTAGAGGTGATGAAAATGTTCTGGAATTAGTGGTGATGATTGTAAGACTTTGTGAATACACTAAAATCTAGTGAATTGTACCTTTTTTAAAAATTTCAGAAAATAAAGAATGAGCTACACAGACACAACTTTGCCCTCATGTTAGCTCACAGTATGTAGGGGGATACATAAAGGCAACTATGATACAGTATATTTTGCGATGGGCATGTGACCTGGACTTGGTAGTGGTGGTAGTGAGAATCAGGAAATTATTCCTTGAGAAAATTATATTAAGCCATATCTAGGAGACATATAGGAGTAGGAACTGGGAATGGAGGAAGATGTTTCAGGCAGAGGGAATATTGCAAAAGCCTGAAAGCTAGAGAGGATATAGTCCTTCAGGGTAAAGAAGATAAAAATGTCTAGTGCATAAAAGTGTAAGGGAAATGGTTAGAGAAGAGGCAATGGAGGCATGAGCCAAATCTTGAAGCCATGATAAGGAATTTGGATTTTATTCTGAAGGCAGCGAGCAGCCATTGAAGTATTTCAGTCTGAGAAATTATATAATCATGTTTATAATTTAAAAAGAAAACTCTGGCTGCAATAAAAAGAAGACTGGAAAAGGATAAGACCAGTGGCAGGCAGATAGTTGGTTGCAGCAGTCCAGGCAAAAGATGAGGCTGGTCTGATCTAAAGTAGAGATGACAACAACATGGATAAAGTGAGGAGTGAACACATTTGAGAAATATTAAGATGACTAGACATGGGAATGAAGAAAGATCAGGGTTGAGTCACAGGTTTTAGGCTTGAGCGAATACATATTTTATGATGTCATTCATTGGCTATGGAACAGAGAAGTAGGTTTTAGTGGAGAAGAATTCACACTGGTTGTGTTGAAAACATCAAAGTGGAACTATCTCATGGACAGTTAGAGGAGGAGGTCAACAACTTGCAAGAGAGACTTGGCCTGGGAATATACATATAAGAATCATTAAAATAGAAATGGTAATTAAGACATGGGAGTATATTTGTTCATCCAGGGAGTGTTTATAAGTAAAAAAAGAAGAGCTCCTAGGACAGAACTCTGAAGAACACCAAAATGGCAGGGAAAAATGGGGAAAAAGTCTGAAGAGAACAGAGAAGGAACAACTGGAAAGCTGGAGGATAATCAGGAGATTGAACTCTAATATGATTGTTTAAAGTAAACATTCTTTGTTACATATAATGTGTCAGAAAGTGTTCAATGCTTTACAAATAATTACTAACTTAATCCTCAAAACAACCCTATGAAGTAGATACTATTATTTTCTCTATTTTACCGATGGGAAAACTGAGGTGCATACAACTTGCCCAAGGTCATATGGCAAGTGAATTGTACATAGACTGAGATTTGGTCCGAGGCAGTTTGGCTCCTGAAGAGTCCATGTGATTAACCATTGTGCTATGCTACCTTTCCAGATGAACACATGTTTAGATAAACACTGAAAGAGCCCTGAAGAATTTTATTTACTATCTCCGTTTTACAAAAAGGAAACTAAAGCCCAGAGAGATTAAGTAACTTGGCCAGGGTCACATGGCTGCTAGGTAGAGTCAGAACTTGAACCCAGGTACCTTAACTCCAAGGCCTCTTTCTACTACTTTATACTGCCAATTATATTTCTCGATTTATATACATATGTGTATATAAAATTTTATTTTACTTATTTTATAAATTTAATTCCCAAGGAATTAACCAAATGCTAATAGTGACTAGCTTGAATCCTTTCTCAAAAGCAAGTGCCTTTGATATCTCAGAGTTTTCAGTGATAATACCAGTTTAATCCAGGCCATCTATGCATTTCAAAATATGGATGTAGTAATGCATTGTGTTCTAATTGTGTGATGCTCTTTTTGGGGTTTGATTGTCTAGAATTGCCATCAGAATGTCTTATGATCATAGAGAAATTAAAAAACCCAGCAATATGGGAAGCTTTTTAAAAATCATTATTCCTCTTATTTATTGTCTCTAAAACTAATAACTATCCAGTAGGGGGTAGTTTACCATGATTTAATGGGCAAGGACTAGAGCTCAAATTCTTGTAGCTACTTCTCTCCCCCCATTTTATTGAAATTTAAGGGAGGCAAATGATGTGATGAATCAAACTTAAAGGTTATACTCTGAAGTCAACAAAAGATACCATGGAATCTTTAAGGACCAAAGGACTATTAGGTGGTTTTCAGTCTCATATAAAATATTAAAAAAGAGTGTCCCCTAGTGCTTCTCTGAAGAAATAATTTGACAGAAATTAAATATTACCTGTTTATAATCTCTATCACCACCTTGTGGCAGTGTATTTAAATAATTTTATCTTTCATTGGCAAAATCTTCTACAGTCTTGTATTAATCAATACACAAAAACAGGATAGCCTTATTCTGGGTAGTCCAGAATGGCATTTCCTTAGATGAGCTATTTTGTAAGTATTTTTGTCAGAACTCCCTAAAACTTTGAAAAGAAGCCTCAAGTAAAATTAAATTAAGGCCTTTGAAAGGGGAAGATTTGCTTCTTTTTTATGTTAATGAAGCAATACAGGCGAAAACAAGACGTATTTTATTTTAAAAATTACTTTTTTTTTAAATTTTGGTAAACTATACGTAATGTAAAACTCACCACCTCAGCCATTCTCAAGTGTACAATTCAGTGACACTTAGCACATTCACAGTGTTGTACAACCATCACCATTATCCATTTTTAAAACTTTTTCATAATCCCAAATGGAAATCCTGCACGCATTAAACACTCCATTCCTTCCACCCCCTAGCCCACGGTAACCTCTATTCTATTTTCTGTCTCTATGAATTTGCCTACTGTAGGTACCTCATATAAATGAAATCATACAGTATTTGTTCTTTTGTGTCTGGCTTTTTTCTCTTAGCATACTGTTTTCAAGGTTCGTTCACATTGTAGCATGTATCAGAATTTCATTCCTTTTTCAGATTGAATATATTGTATAGACTACATTTTGTTTATCCATTCATCTGTTTATAGACATTTGGGTTGTGAATAATGCTGTAATGAATATTAGTGTACAAGTATCTGTTTGAGGTCCTGCTTTCAATTCTTTTGGATTTGTGCCTAGAGGTGGAATTTCTGGATAATATAGTAATTCTGTTCAACTTTTTGAGGAACTGCCATACTGTTTTCCACAATGGCTACACCATTTAATAGTTTCACCAGCAGCGCACGTGTTTTAATTTCTCCATATCCACAGCAGTACTCGTCATTTGCCATTTTTTTCAATCGCAATCCTAATGGGTATAAAGTGAAAACATTAACTTTTGAGTTAAATTTGCAAATAAATTACACATGAAGTTAATTCAAGAAGTGTTTTTGAGCCCCTGCTATATACAGAGTTAAGTCAGTATACAAAGTAGTATATGATTTACATATATGTGAAAAAGAATAAGGCAATACAAATTATAGGAATTTAGAGATTTAGTGTGGACTGCAATGGTTTGTATATTCCTCATGAAAGAACTGTTTCACTCTGAGGTAATAACAAAGATGAGTAAGATATATTGTTGAGTCTTTAGGTGATTACAATTTATTTTTCTTCTCCAAATGAATTTGTGAACAAGTAAATCATCTTGGGCCCAATAGAACTATTTTAGTATTCATTCTTCCTTTGCTTCTTCGGAATTGAGCTTGGTAAATTTCTCTCTAAACAATCTGGGAAAGAGTTTATAACTGTCCTTGATTTTAGTTTGTTTTTAGAATTTTTCAGTTCCATTTTTGGGCAGAGTAAGATAGGAAGTATTATGTTAGGCAAGGTCTCTAATTAATTTTTTTTTTACAGGTTAGAATTGTTAAAAGAATCCTGATACATTACTACAATGGCCACTGCTCAGCTCTCTCACTCCGTCAGAATACAAAAGGCATCTAAGGTATTTGTTAAGAATTGAAAGAAAATCAATAACCATTTAGCGAGTTAGTTCAGAATCATGACTTTAATCTTTGATTTTTTTTTTAAGCAGCACTTGTATCACTTAATTGACACATATTAGTCTGGAAAAGTATGTCTGCATTTTAACTGCCTAATACACTGAGGATATTCAGAAAATTAAAGTAGATTCCTACAAAGTAACTTACTGGGTATTTGTTTCATGCCTATTTATTTAAATCTTCTAGAGTAAAAGAAATCAGAAACAAAAAGATGTTTTCAGAGAATTGTTCTTTGTTAGACACTCACTTCCTGCAGCAATTAGGAAACTTGGGTTGCATACCATCATGTAATTACAGGAACCAAAGGGGAGAACACTGAGAGAAACTTGGATACTAGGAGCCTGGGGGAGCATGCCCTGGCCAGGCAACCTTGATTCACCTGGGCGAGTTTAGCTTGTCCCATGACATTCCTTAAAGCATGATTTGTTTATTCACTGAGACTCAATGTTATATAATATATATGTAACACTGTATTTTTTGAGAGAATACCAAAAAAAAAAAAAAAAAAGATTTTCATCATCCAGAAGTTTATAATCAGGTTAGGGAAATAAGATTTATAGGAGTTAAGTCAATATACAAAGCAGTATATGATTTATATATATGTGAAAAAGAATAAGGCAATACAAATTATAGGAATTTAGAGATTTAGTGTGGACTCAAATGGTTTGTATATTCCTCATGAAAGGACTTAAAGTGGTCCTTGAATGATGACAGGATTTGGTTAGAGGAGAGAGAATTCCATGGGGAAAACCTAGCATATGTCTTGGCTCAGAATAAGAAATAAATGTGGCATATTTCAGAGAATAAGAAAGAACTCATCTTTACTGGAATGGAGGGCTCATCATGTAGGAAATAAAATTGGATAGGAACTTTGGGGACACATTAATATGGATCTTAAAAGTCAGACTGAGGAATTTATGCTTCATTCTGTAGTCAATGGAAAGTCAGAGAGTTTGATCAGGAAAGTCAGAGAGTTTGATCAATTATTTCTAAAATAATTGCTTTAGGAATATTAAGCTGTACCAGAAATAGAAAAGATTGAGGTTGAAGGAGAATTAGAGCAGAGAGAAAGTATCATCTTTCTGGCTTGCATTCAATATACTCACCAAGCAAACTCCTGATCTCATTTGCTTTCCTAAGTATGTTTCCTTCCTGGGGGAAATACTGAGCTGGGTATATGAATTGCAATCAGCTTGGCAGTTATTTTTCTCACTGTAAATTAACAAATTGACCTTTTGATAGAAACAAATCTTTGTAGTTTGGACTGCATGAGCTACTTCTCCCAGTAAATTTTTTTTTTTTTTTTTTTTTTTTTTTTTTTTTTTTTTTTTTTTTTTTTCCGTGTCCGGCAACGGATCGCAACCCTCAGTGTTGCCCCCGTACCGGACCAGGGACCGGCAACGGGATTGCAAACCTTGGTGTTGCTCCCCCGCCTCGCTCAGCCAGTGAGCGGGAGCCGGTCTGTATGTGGGATCCGAACCCTCGGGTGGCAGCGCTGCCGCGCCTCCTAAGCGGCGCACTATCCAGTGCGCCACTGGGCCGGCCCTCTCCCAGTAAATTTTAAGTGACAGAATGGTTTTGTTATTTAATACTAAAAACAATAATAATTATAGAAGGTAACATTTTTTAGCACTTACCATGTACCAGGCACTGTGCCAAGGGCTTTATGTTATTCTTTCTTTCTTTTTTTTCAATTAACTGGACTTTATTAAAATTAATAACTTAAATTAGGATAAAATATTTGCAAATCATGTATCCAACAAAGGAGTTGAATAATGAAAAAAAAGCTCTTAATAATCAACAATGAGAAAATAACCCAATTTAAAAATGAGTAAAAATTAGAATGAATTCTTTATTTAAGAACACATACAGATGGCAAATAAACACATGAAAAATGTGGTTAACATCACTAGTCTTTAGGAAAATACAAATTAAAACCGCAATGTGATACCACTACATATTTATTAGAATGGTTAATTTTTTTTTTTTTCCTTTTTGTCTTTTTTCGTGACTGGCAACGGATCGCAACCCTTGGTATCGCTCCCGCACCTCGCTCAGCCAGTGAGCGGCCGGTCCGTATGCGGGATCCGAACCCTCGGCGGGAGCGCCACCGCGCTTCCCAAGCGGCGCACTGTAGCAGTGCGCCACCGGGCCGGCCCCCAGAATGGTTAAATTTTTAAAAAAAAACTGGTGGTATCAAGTGCTGGCAAGACGGCAGAACAATGGGAACTCATGCATTGCTGGTGCAAAAGGTAAAGCTGCTTTGGTAAATAGTTTGGTAATTTCTTATAAATTTAAATTCACACTTACCAAATGACCCAGTAAGCCTACTCCTAGGTATTTACACTGGAGAAATGCAGACTTACGTTCACATAAAAATTTGTACATGGGTGTTTATAGCAACTCTATTCATAAGTGACAAAAACTGAAATGGTAATTTCAATGTTCATCAGTGAGTGGCTAAACAAACTGGTGTGTGCTTATAATGCACTACTACTCAGCATCAATATAAAGCGATGAATGATTTATACACGCAACATGAATCAATTGCAAAGGCATGATGCAAGTGAAAGAAGCTGACTTCAAAAGGTTACATTTTGCAGGACTGTTTACATGAAATTCTGGAAAAGACAAAACTATAGGAAAGGATAACAGATCAGTGATTACCAGGATTTAGGTGTGGGAGTAGGATTTGACTGTAAGGAAGAAGTGTGAGGGAGTTTTTTGCGATCATGGAACTGTTTAGTATCCTGCGTATTGTGATGGTTACATGTCTCTACATGTATGCTAAAACACAGCAAAAAAAAAAAAAGAGTCAATTTTACTGTAGGTAAATTTCTTAAATTTTCTCTCAAATGGTTCAGAACAATATATAGAAAATGTTTGTGAAAAAATTTGTATTCTCTTTTAATTCTATTTTTTCATGAACTTTTTGAAGTACCCTTGTATGTATGTAGGTGGGTAGAAAGACAGATGGATATAACGGATAGATATAATAAATAACAAATGGAGCAAAATATATACTATTGGTGAATCTGAGTAAAGGGTGCGTATTAGTCTGTTTTGTGTTGCTTATAACAAAATACACGGAGTCTGTTTTGTGTTGCTTATAACAAAATACACGGAACTGGGTAATTATAAAGAAAAACGACATTTATTGCTTACAGTTTCTGAGGCTGAGAAGTCCAAAGTCCATCTGGTGGTGGTGACAGTGACCCAGGGGTCTCACACTGCAAGATGGTGGAAGCAGAGAGAGAGACAGAGAGACAGAGACAGAGACAGACTCTCCTCTTCTTTTAAAGCCCTCAGAACCACAACCCTGACCACCATTTTAATCCATTCACTACCGCATGGTCCTACAATCCAATCACCTCTTCAAGGCTCCACCTTTCAATTACCATAATAGGATTTCCCACCCTCTTAACAGTCACAGTGGGGGATAAGTTTCTAATACATAGAATGAGGGGGATACAATTCAAGCTTCAATGAGTTTCGGGGAGACATAATTCAATCCACTACAGGGTGTAAAGGAATTTTTTTTTTATTGAATCATAACTGATTATACATATTTTGGGGATTCTACATTGACATATTATCAAATCAATATTATTAACATACATATTATTGCAAATTGTACTTATTCTTTATGTCCCTTATCCAATCTCTCCCCATCCCCCCCACCTCTGATAACCCTAGATTACTTCTCTCCTTCTGAAAGAGTAATGGTTACTCTGTTGATTTGTTGCCTAGATGAACTGTCCAATGCTGAGAGTGGTGTGTTCAGGTCCTCCACTATTATTGTAGAGCAGATGCTTATTCTATCACTTTGGAATGGACTTTGTGGAGAGAGACGTCTTCTTTTCTTTGGTCTCCACTGATTACTCTTGTTGAGTCACTGCACTCAAGTCACTGGCGGGCTACCTGCATGGTGGTTGTGGCGTCTAGCTGCTTTTGCAGCAGCCATGGCTATTGTGGTGGCTGCGTTGGGCCACCCAAATGGAAGTGATGTTTTTGGCATCCTCCTTGCCTGGTTGTGGGAGGAGGGGTTGGTCCCCGGCTCCATGCTTAGGACCCCACGCAGGCCCTGTGGCAGTGACGGCGTGCCTTGTTGCGGGAGGAGACGTCGGTCCCTGGCTCCATCTGTTTTTACATCCTAAGATGTTGTTGCGGAGCAGTTGGGTGGGAGGGGTAGAGGAGAAGGGGCAAGCATATAAGGTGGGAGAAGGAGGAAGGAGGGGGGGCATGGTTGAGGCCCATGGCAACCCCCTCATTCTTGCAAGGGGCTTCCAGTGGTGGTTTGGTTGTTGTTGGGCTGAGTGCAGATGTTGGGGGAGTGTGGCTGAAGTCCTCAGCCCCCCACTGCCCAGCTCGGGAGCTCAGGTACTTCCTATGGCAGCTTGGTGGTCCTCACTGGGCTGGGTGTGGGTGTTGGGGGGCATGGCTGAGGACCCCAGCCCTCCCCCTTCCCCGGCTTGGGGGCCCAGGGAACTTCCAGTCCTTCTAGGTTTTATAGATGTTCTTTGGTGAAGCGAGACCTTTACTAATTAATATCAAACTTTGTCTCTGGTCTGTGGATATTCTGTTTTTTCTTTCAGTTCTATGTTGGATTATTTGCTGTTCCCACTATTTAAGCTCTGCACTGGAACTAATTTGTTGTCCTTTGCTTACTTCTAAAATGGGGGAACTTCCAGTGGGGACCAGCATTTGAGCCTTGTAGTTGAGTTAAATTGCTGCTTTGTTGCTGATTCCCCGGGGAAGGCTTTTTGGGCAGCTCTGGTTTTAATGGCTGACTTTGTAGGTACTTCTGGGTCTCCAGTACACCTGGGTTGTGTAGAAACTCTGGTCTGGGGCTGAGTCTTTACAGCAAACTGCTCCCCCTGCAGTTCTATATTCCTGACCAGTCTACACAGAGTGGGCCTGTGCTGATTGGGGGGCAGATCAGCTGTCCTTGCTGTGCCCCAGTGTTCTCCTAGTGGCCCATCTCTCCCACCGCCTGCACTCCAGACACTTCCCATGGGTTGGGCCATGTGCTAGTCCCTTGAGATGACTCAAAGGCCTCTTAGTGGCTCCTTTTGTCAGTTGTTGTGGCTTGTCACTCCTATGTGAGTCCACAGGAACCCTGTTAGTGGTCTTGCTGGCCTGAGGGCCACCAAGGCCCTCTTCTCCCCTGCCGCCTCCAAGCAACTTCATATGAAGGGCACAGCAGCAGCTTTTGCCAGTTCTTTCTCTGTGCGCTCACCAGTTCCAGTCTTGAAGTGGCTGCGATTTGAAATGGTAGGAGTGGTCCTTTCTTTCTCTCGTTGTGGCTTCTCTTCCATAAACTCTGTAGGTCTCTCCTCCTCTTCCCTTGAGTTCTAGCGGCCCCAGCTTGGCTGCCTTTGGTTTTTAAAAGTTGTAAATTGGTTGATTTGTAGGAAAGAGTGATGCTAGAAACCATCTATTCTGCCTTCTTGACCAGAAGCCCCCTTTATGTTATTATTTCAATTAAACCTTGCAATAAGGAGGAAAGCTCAGAGAAGTAAAGTAACTTGTCTAAAGTCACATAACTTGATAGCTAAGCTGTCAAACATGACTTCTGGCATTAACAAACTATCTTATTAAAATAATTTATAGTAGTGTTTCTGTTATCAAGCCATAGTATTTTCATGTATTAGACGTTTATAAAAACATAAATAATGGCTCTTAAAGTATTTGAGCAGCTGAGCTGAGAAAAAAATACCTAGAGTATAGAATAGTAACAGAACTCTAGAGGCCTTTTCCATCTATTATCTTCATTACTACAAATGGTCTTTTAGATTGTATATTTAAAGTAAATGTCTTTATGTTTTCAAGTTATTTAGTTTTACAGATGGGTTATTTAAGTATTGCCTCTAAGTTTTGTAATATTTTCAATAAGTTACTGTATTCATGCCATGCCAACTATTAGTCACAGAAAAGAACCTTAATTTCTCAGGATTTATGGGTACAAAAAGCAATTTTCCAAAAGATTTTATACACACACAACCCCCCCATACATGCAAGAGTAATAATGTTATTATATATCTTTTAAACAACTGAATATAATATGGTTTGACAAAAAGGATGAAGTTTTAATACATTACCTCTATATAGTGTACCAAAGAAGAGGCATTCTTATATAGTAAAATCATGTCTATCTAGAATGTCTGAAAGACATTCTAGAATCAGATCTATTGTATAGAAAAGCTTTTTGGAAATTTTTTTTTCATCTAAAGTCATATTTGTGGGTGGTACCTGCCTCTAAATCACAGAATTATTTAAACTTCAGCAGTTGAAACTGTGTAGTATAGTAAAAAGACTCCTGAATTTGAATAAGTAAGTAAGGCAATCAAAGACTTAAAGTTCTGTCACTTGCTAGTTCTGTTACCCGGCACAGTCATTTACTTTTCTAGGTTTCTTTTTGGCTCCTGTGAAATGATTGCATTTTATTATGTTATTTCTAAAGTCCTTCCAACTTTAAAAATATTGTGCATGGCCTACAAAAGGAATTTAAATTTGATCTACCCAGGCAATGATTTCAACCTTAACCTGATGAACAAAGAAACACTTCTGCCATTTATTCTTAAAGCCCTGACTGTTAACATTAAAATAATTCCAACTAGATTAGTGTAGTCTCCCTAAAGTTGTAACAGCTATCAGCTAATTCTGCCACTAAATTTTGTAATCCTCCAGAACCTAACCAAATACATTCTAGTATTTGAAGACTTACTTCAAACAGTGAGGTAATAGTGAGTAAGTAAGACCTATTCTTAAAAAGAACTTCACCAGTTCTTTTTAAGAACATAAGATACTCTGGTGGTCCTAGAGCTGGAGTGATTTTTTTTAACTAAAGCATTTAATTATAGAATAAAACCCCCCAAACCAAACAACTTCATTATCCAAGTTTCAGGGGTTTTCTGTTGCTTTAAGGATTAAATCCAGTTTCTTTAATGTGGAATTCTAGATTTGCCACAACTTGGCTTCTACCTACTTCTTATCTTCTCTCCCACTCTCCCTTGCTCAAACTGTCAGTCTCAGCTAAACTGGCCTGATCATTGTGCCCCAGATATGTCACAGCATTCTTGTCCTCTTGTCTTTATTAACAACATTCCTCTCCCTTGCTGCTTATTTGAATCCTACCTTTTCTTCTTGGTGTCACTTTCTCCACAGAGCCTTCCTACTGAGGCACAGCCTCAGGTAACCAACCACTCACCCTTCTTGCTTCTGTAGTCTCTAGTGCCTCTATACTCATTTGGCCCATAGTCTCTGCTATCTTCTGGGGTAACTCCTCTTTTATGTCCAAGTGTCTTCTCTCCAGCTGGATTGTAAATTCTATGAGGGCACAGGTATTCTCTTTATTTTACTTTTGGTTTTCTTTATTTGATATTTTACAATTATTGAAGTAATACATGCTTGTTGTAACAAGTGAAACCATAGACAAAAAATAATAAATTATTGAACGAGGCACTATTCTAAGCACTTTATAGACATTAACTCTTTTAATCTCCACAATAACCCAATAAAGTATTACTATTACCCATATTTTACAGATAAAGGAATTGAGGTGCAGAGAGGTTAAGTAATTTATGTAACATCAGGGGCTTGCCACCAGTTCTTATAAAGTTTCATCGCAACATAACTGCACCCATTCAGTTACAGAGTGTCTATGGCGTCTTTCATGCTATAATGGCAGAATTAACCGCCAAGCTTAAAATATTTACTATCTGGCCCTTTACTGAAAAAGTGTACTGACCCCTGCCCCAGATCATACAGCTGTTAGTAGTAGAGCAAGGATTTGAGCCTAACTGTTTGGCTCCAGAGTCCATGTTCTTAACCACTCTACCCTGCTGCCTCCTTTATATTCCTCTACCCTCAAGTTACCCTCTGAGGTGACTAGTGTTAACAACTTCACGTTTCTTTCCACATTTCTTGCTTATACAAACATGCACAATCATCTGTCTCTATCTACACACACACACACACACACACACACACACACAGAGTTGATTCTAGTTATTCACAGTAGTCATGTTCTACAAAGTTGCCATGAACACTGAATTAGTGAATACTGAACTGCTGCTCTTAGGGAAAATATAGGGTTAGGTTCCTGTGAGCCTCTGGTCACAACATTTTTGTCAACCAATTATTACATAACTTGTTTTATATCTGTTTCTGTTTAAAGGCACATTATTTAATATATATTGTTGATTCATTAACATTAAACTCACAGCCAATAGCACTATAGTCATGAGTGAGTGAACATTATTTAACACGTGTGTATTTTCTCTATAAGGTATGTCACAGCCTTCTTGAACTTAGGAATACTAACCAGTACTTCAGCACTATGCATGGGGTTCATTTTAAACAGCAAAATCACCAAAAAAGGAACAAAAAATGTAAAAAATGGGGCACTGAGTAGACCAAGGAAAGGACACATGAAACGAGAGTGCAGAGTGGCCTTGTTTGACCTCACCTGGGAATGCATGCATCAGGTGACTTGAGATGTGTTGCTGCTCTGCACATATCCATGAATAATTGCAAAAATGAAAGAGTGTTGGTTTGGGGATTATAAATAAATTTTAGTGAGTAGGCAAATTCACAAATATGGAATCTAGTAATAATGTGGATTAACTGCATATACCTATATCGGCATTTATTTATTGATTTGCTTTACAAAATAAAATTCTATTCTATACACATTACATAGAAATTTGCTTTTTTCTTTTAACAATGAATCATAAATACTTACAAAACTTAGTAGATCTAAAGTTCTTTTTTTCCTTCTTTCTCTGTGCCTATGTACACTACCACACATACTTTTTAAATTAATGGTATTCATATCCTATATGGCTGATCTTTTTATCTCTTTGCATTCTTAATGTTACACACATTAGCAATCAGTAAATTCTTGTTGTTTAGAAAATATTTATTTATTTACTATTTGGTGCCAAACACTGAGGTAGGTAGTGGGATCACGAAAATGAAAAAGACATGGCACTCTGACTTCAAAGATTACATTAACTGGTACTAAATGTCATCCTTGCGGTATGAACTAAGAGTGGAACAGAAGGTGTAATTATTTCTACCTTGAGGAGACTGGGGAAGCATTAAACCAGAGGTGACACTTGAATGTAAGCTCCACGAGAGACAGGATTTTTATCTGTTTTGCTTACTACTGTATCTCAGGTAAAACTACCTGAAATATAATGATTAAATAAATATTTGAATTAAGATTTCCATATTTTGGGAATGGAAAGAAGAGCATTCCTGGCCAAAAGAACTGCATAAGACAACATTTCCCAAACTTATTTGACGAGCAAACAGTTAAATTTTTTTACTGGGAGTATATATTCATAAAATGCATGTGATTGCACAACTAAATTAATTTTTACAAACTTAACACATTTTTTTAACCAGAAGCTAGATCAACAAACAGAAGAGTACTAACACTCTCTCTCACCCCCTCTCATACTCCCTCTGAGTCCTTATCCCCTCTCCCTACCAAGAGAAACCACCATCCTAACTTCTAACAGCATCGATTACTTTCACCTACTTTTGTACTTTACATAAATAAAATCATACAGCAGTACTCATTTGTGTCTGCCTTCTTTTGCTCAGCAGTGTGAGAGTCATCATACTCTTAAGAATAGCTGTAGATCATTTGTTCTCATTGCTATATAGTATTCCATTGGGGGAATATACCATGATTTGTTTATCCTTTCTACTGTTGATGAGCATTTGGATAGTTTCCAGTTTGGGGCTATTACAAATAATGCTGTTATGAATGTTCTAATACATGTTGTTTGATGAACATATGTAAGCATATGTGCTGGGTGTATACCTATAAGTGGAATATGGTCATAGGATGTATATTTATTTAGCTTTATGAGATATCACCAAGCAATTTTCTATAGAGTTTATACTTATTTACACTCCCACAATCAGTGTTTGAGAGTTTTGATTGTTCCACATCCTTCTCAACATTTGGTATTTTTTGATTTTTAAAATTTTTTGCTGGAGGGCAGGCAGCCCCTTCCACCCGGAAGCAGGCAAGAGAGCAGCACCTGGAGGCTTAGGCAGGAGCTGAGGGGAGCATCCCCCACCTGGAAGCAGGTGAGAGAGTATGCCAAAAACACCACTTCCACTCAGGTGGCCCACCACAGCCACCACCAAATCCATGGATGCCATAAAAGGGGCTTGATGCCACAGCAGTAGCCACAGCCCTGTGCAGGCAGCCTTCCAGAGACTCAACTGCATTGACACGAGTAGAGTCATGAGCTGATACTGGAAAAAGAAGAGGATGGCTTTCTCCTGAAACCCCACTCCACAGTAATGGAAATAGCTGTTCTACCAAATTACCAGAAATCAACATAGAGATAAATCAACAGAAATATGAAATCCCAAGAAAATATACCACCAAAAGAATACAGTAATTCTTAAATACCAGACCCTATACAGCAGGAAACCCTTGAAATGACTGAAAAGGAATTCCAAGCAACAATCTTAAGGAAACTCACTGAGATACAAGAAAACTCATTTAGACAACATAATGAAATGAGAAAAAAATTTAGGATATGAAGGAAGAAATTTACAAAGAGATTAATACCCTATAAAAGAATGTAGGAGAACTTATGGGACTGAAAGTTTTACTCAAGAAAATAAAAACCACAACTAATAGCTTAAGTAGCAGGCTAGAATAAACAGAAGAAAGAATTTCTGATCTTAAAGATAGTCTTTTTGAAATAATCCAGGTGGGCCAAAAAAAAAAAGGGAAAAAGAATTTGAAAAAATGAAGAAAATCTAAGGGAGCTAGCAGACAACCTTAAGTACACAAACATTTGAATCATGAGTGTTCCAGAAGGGAAGGAGAAAGGAGAAGGCATAGAAAACTTATTCAATGAAATAAATAATATCAGAAAACTTCTCAGGTACAGGGAGAGACACGGACCTTTAGATCCAGGAGGCTCAAAGATCCTTAAACAGATTTGATAGAGTTTGAATGTGTTGTCCCTGCCCAAACTTGTGGAAATCTGATCCATAGTGTGGCAGTGTTGGGAGCTGTTTGAGTCACGGGGGCAGATCCGTCATGAACAGATTAATGCTCTCCTTGGGGGATGGGGGCATGAGTAAGATCTAGCTCTATTAGATCCCGTGAGAGCTGGTTGTTTAAAAGACCCCGGCACCTCCCCTCTCTCTCTTGCTTCCTCTTGCTGTGTGATCTGCTTGTATCCACCAGCTGCCTGCTGCTTTCTGCCATGATTAGAAGCAGCCTGAGGCCCATGCCAGATGCAGCTGTCCCAGAATTGTACACCAATAAACCTCTTTTCTTTATAAATTACCCAGTCTCAGGTATTCTGTTATAGCAACACAAAATGGACTAATACAGAAAATTGGTACCAGAGAAGTGGTGTGTTGCTATACAGATACCTGAAAATGTGGGTAATAGGCAAAGGTTGGAGGAGTTTGGAGGACTTAGAAGAAGACAAAAAGATGAGAGAATGTTTGCAACGTTTTAGAGTTAATTGTTAAATCATTGTGACCAGAATGTTGATAGAAATGTGGACAGTAAAGGCCATGCTGATGATGAAGTCTCAGATAGAAATGAGGAACTTATCAGGAATTGAACAAAAGATAACCCTTGCTACGCCATAGCAAGGAACTTGGCTGCATTCCATAGCAAGGAACTTGGCTGCCTACGCCATAGCAAGGAACTTGGCTGCATTGTGTCCATGCCCTTGGATTTTGTGGAAGGTGGGACTTAAGAGTTGTGAACCAGAATGTATGGCAGAAGAAATTTCCAAGCAGCAGAGCATTAAGGAATCTGCATGGCTACTTGCAACAGCCTATCTGAGTTATGGCAGAAAAGGCATGATATAAAGTCAGAATTTAAAAGGAAAGCAGAGTATAAAGATTTGAAAAATTTGCAGCCTGGCTGTGTGGTAGAGAAGCAGAGAGCAAAAGAAAAATGCAAGGGTGAAGCAGACAGACTGGTTGCTAGAGACATTAGTTTGGCAATGAGGCATCCAGATGCTAATAGCCAAGGCAATGGGAGAAAGGCCCCGAGGGCATTTCAGAAGTCTGGAAGGGCCACCCTCCCACCACAGGCCCTGAGGCCTAGAAGGATGCAGCTGTCCCAGAATTGTAAGCCAATAAACCTCTTTTCTTTATAAATTACTCA
This sequence comes from Galeopterus variegatus, assembly GCF_000696425.1. Taxonomy (NCBI): domain Eukaryota; kingdom Metazoa; phylum Chordata; class Mammalia; order Dermoptera; family Cynocephalidae; genus Galeopterus; species Galeopterus variegatus. The sequence goes on along the minus strand of NW_007726795.1, from coordinate 339,585 downwards.
GTCTCAGGTATTCTATTATAGCAACACAAAACATACTAATACAAGATTCAACCCCAAAAGATAGATCCTCTCTAAGGACACTTTATAGTCAAATTGGCAAAGCTCAAAGACAAAGAAAGCAAGAGAAAAGCATCAAGTCACCTATAAGGGAATCCCTATCGGACTAACAGCAGACTTCTCAACAGAAACTGTACAGGCCAGAAGAAAATGGGATGATATATTCAAAATACAAAAAGAAAAAAACTTCCAGCCAAGAATACTGTACCTAGCAAACCTAGCCTTCAGAAAATAGTGTATTTGCCAGACAAACAAAAACTGTGGAAGTTCACGACTACATGACCAGCCCTACAAGAAATCCTCAAGGAAGTCTTGCATCTGGAATCCAAAAAATAATAATCACTACCATGAATACACAAGAAAGAACAAAACCCATTGGTAGAACAAAAACACAAACAAGAAAGAGAAAGAAACTAAATCTTACCATAACAAAAAACTGTAATGACAATTTAATGTCCTTGCTTTATTTCTTTTTTTTTTTTTTTTTTTTTTTTTATAAAAGATGACCAGTAAGAGGATCTTAACCCTTGACTTGGTGTTGTCAGCACCACGCTCTCCCAAGTGAGCCATGGGCTGGCCCTCTTGCTTTATTTCTGATTTTAGTAAGTTTGGTCTTCTCTCTTTTTTTCTTGGTCAGTCTAGATAAGGTTTGCAAATTTTGTTGATCTTCTTAAAAAATCAACTTTTGGTTTTGCTGATTTTCTCTATTGTTTCCTAATCCCCTATTTCATATATTTTTGTTGTAATCTTAATGTTATTTACTACTTATATTTGCTTTTGGTTTAGTTTGCTGTTCTTTTTCTATTTTCTTAAGGTAGAAGTTTACATTACTGATTTGAGATTCTTCTTATTTTTAATGTAGGTGTTTACAAGTATAAATTTTCCTCTAAGCACTGCATGAGCCCTACATCCTAAAATTTTGATATGTTGTGCTTTGATTTTTATCTCAAAGTACTCTCTAATTTCTGTGTGACTTTCCTCTTTACCCATTGTTTATTTAGGAGAGTGTTGTTTAATTTCCACACGTTTGTGAATTTTCTAAATTCCCTTCTATTATTGTGGTCAGAGAACTTATTTTCTATGATCTTAGTCTTTTTAAATGTATCAAGACTTGTTTTGTGGCAAAAGCCAAAAAACCCCTACATTTTACATTATATAATGATGAATATGCCAACTATCCTGATTTGATCATCACATATTGTACACAAATACTGATAGTCAACTCTGTACCTTACAAATATGTATAACCAATTATGTTTCAATAAAAAAATTAAAGATAAAGATAAAAATAGGGAGATTGAGCAAAAAAAAATTTTTGGCCATTTTGGTGGGTGTGTAATGTTCTCTCATTGTGATTTTAGTGTGCATTTCCCTGATAAAGTTCAAGAACTTTAAACTTGTTTATTAGCCATTTGGATGTGCTCTTTAGTAAAGTATATGTTCAGGTCTTTTGCCCATTTTTCTATTTGATTATCTGTCTTTTTCTTAATGAATTTAGGGATTTTTTATACATCCTGGTGTGACTCCTTTGTTAGACATACATACTGAGAATGTCTTCTCCCAAAGTTGCCTCTTTGCTCATTATAGTGTATTTAGGAACAGAGGTTCTTAAGTTTAGTATAGTCTAATTCATCAATATTTGGAAAATACTTTAAGATTATAATGTATTGACATAAAACCAGCTGGAATTCATGAGATATATTTTGTGCTTGGCTTAAAGAAGACAGCAAAAAGCAGTCTCATAATTAATTGTGACAAAAATGATCAAATTTTAATTTTTACGTTAATACATATATGCAATAAATGTTGAATAGCATAAGTACATGTTGAAATGATAACTCGAGCTATCCAACATAGACTGTTCATCAGCAAATATTCTATATGCAGGATGACTATTGGTAGATACTCTTTACATACTGAGACAAGAGTCACAAATTCATTTAACTGTCACTTTCTTATGATGTTCCTCATATGGCACACTGTTTCTTAAGGCAGACTATCCAATCATTTAAGAACAACTCTATAAATTTGTTCAATATGTCATATATATACACACATATATAAAATTTAGAAGGAAGCTATTGCTAGTATTGATACTTTTTGTAGAACACCAGCTGACATCTTACAGGACTGTAGTATACCTCAGAGCTCTAGCTTAAGCAAAGTACAAAAAAGTATGTAAATACATGGTAGGTGATAGTAGCTGAATAGTAGTTCCACATGGCTAGAGAGTGGTGTGAATGGGAGAGGACAAGGGAGTGGGGGCAGAGAGGAAGGGATGGGAGATAAGCAGGAGGAATAAACAAGAATAAGATTTTGACAGTTCTCAAGTGCCCCACTGTGGTACTTTAACTCTATCCTGTATGAACACTGGGAGTGTCATGATAAGATCTGTATTCTTGAAAATTAACTCTGATGGCAGTGTGGAAGACAGATTGGATGAAAGGAACTGTTGGCAGGTAGAGCAGGGGCTACTGCAATAATAAAGGGGAGGACTGAGTATGTTCTAAGCTGAGGCAGTGGCAGTGAGAAGGGAAAGGACAAAACAGATTTGAGAACTCTTCAAGTGAATGGAATTTAGTGATTGGACATGAGGTATGAAGGAGAGAAAGAAGCCAAAGACCAAGCTGCTTCTAGCCCAGATGATTGGAGTGGATGCTGATTCACCTGTCTGAGAAGGAAACCTGAGATCAGGTTTAGCCAGGAGTGGTTGAAATAAACTGAATTTAAGGGATCTACAAAGTGGTCTAGGTGCAGATGTTCAGAAAATAGGAATATACAAAATAAAATTTAAAAAAAAAGAAAATAGGAATATAAACGTGAGACTCAGCAGAAACAGGGACTTGAAGTCTTCTCTGTATAGGCTGTAGCTGAAGCTGTGAAACTAGAAGAGATTATACAAGAAGAGAGTTATGAGAAAAGGACTAAAAGACAGAATCCTGGGAGAGAACCAACATTTAAAGGGCAGAACGACTGGAAAAAATAAAAGAGTCTGAGGTAGATTGTGTAGGGATAGGTGAAAAACCAAAATAATGTTATGGCATCTTGAGGGAAAAGAAAAGAGTGTGTAAGCAACAGTGTCAAACGCTGCAAAAAAGTTACACATTATGAGGAATGAGAAGAGGTCAATGACAGGATGTATTTGGTGACTCTGGAGAGAACAGTGTAGAATGGAGGAGGGTTAAAGCCAGATTGCAGTGGGGTCTGAGGACTGTATAAGAGGGAAGGAGGTTATATAATCATAGTATAACTCTAGTTTTGCCTCAAATCCATGGATCATTGTGAAATAAATCATTTTAGTCTTGAATTACTTGGGTGATTGTCTCTGCCTTACAGCTCTACCTTGCCCATGAATATCTAATTTAATGCAGTATTCAATGCCCTGTTTTCTTTTGAGTATCTTAAAAAGTTATCAAATTTGAAGTCTTGAAAAATCTCTTCATAATATCTGTGGTAATTATGTGATGGGATGAATACATTAAAGAATACTAATATTTTTCACCTTTGTTTTATTCCAGGAAACAGTTTTCCCATCCCAAATCACTAATGAGCATGAGTCATTGATAATGGTGAAGAAACTTTTTGCTACTTCTATCTCATGTATAACATATCTAAGAGGACTTTTTCCAGAAAGCTCTTATGGAGAACGCCATTTGGATGGTAAAATTCAACTAAATGGTTACTTTGTCTGTTGTAGCCATTTTCCCTATTTAGAAGGAGTGAACTTCTCATTTCTCACAGAGTGCACTAATTTTACCTCATGGGCCTGCTCTTTAAGACCAATTAGCTAATCCATTTTTCATTTTGGTTTCACTATGTTTAGTGGTTTTTCTTATAAGAACCATTAGTTTCTGGCTCAATACCAAATGACAGACTGAGGAAAAAAGAAATCTGTATGGACAAGGCCAGTAATTCTAAGATCTACCTATAAAAGCAACAACCAGATCAAAATCTATTTGAATGCTGTAGATTTGTACCATTTTGTGCCTCAGTTGAATTTGTTCCTTGAGGTATACTTTGGCATTGAGGAGTTCAAAGGAACTGGGGAAAAAACTCTTCTTCCTATTAACTTATATAAATACACTGGGGGAAAAATGCCAAACTCATTTGTTGATTAGCATGGATATTTAGACAACCCCTCCCCCCATCATCTGATGGTCAATTATGTTATACTAATCAGTTCCATTCTTTTCTCACTTGCCAGGTCTTCTACTTTCATTCCTTTTGTTTCTTGTGCCCTTAAGTTTATCATCTCATTGCCTTATATTACAATCTGTTTCTGGCTCTTTTCCTTGATTTGTATTTAAAAAAAAAATGTACCTAGGACTCTTCAATTTTTCAAAATCTTATTGTCTATTTGTTTGAAAAGCTGGATTGTGAGTCTTGTTGATTTGTCACTAAAATAGGAACTGTCATTTGGAAAATAAATATAGAGAGCTACTAGTTTCCTTGTAAGATGTTATTTTTCAAAATCTAATTTTATATTTCTCATATCTGTATTTAATGATATAACTTGGCCTCATTCACTTTAATTTTCTTAAGCAGTATTTGGCTCTTTATATGAACATCAATGAAATGTGCGTGTGCTATGATCACATAGCATGATATTTGCAATCATGAAAACCTTATTTGTATTATGGCCTCCTTTGATCTATGGGATATAAATTTGTAATAGTGAGTGTGTTTATATGTAGCGGATAGCTGCAGTTTCCCCTCTTGTTAAGAACTCAAAATTGAAAAGACATGTTTTGAGTAATTAGGCACTTATTGTGTGCCGATCACTACCCTAGGCATGGGGGTGATACCATTTCTATGACTTTATTTTTTGTGACACTTATAGTGAAAGTTATGTCTCCCTCGCAATGACTTTAAGTAACATACATCATAAAAATGCTCATTACACATATGTCTCACTCTCTTTCTGATAATTTCTAAATGTTACACCAACATGGAATAATTTTCATAACCCTCAAGAGAGGTGGAGGTAATATCAACTTTAGGATAGGAGAACAATATGAGAAGGTGAGGTGACTCATGCGAAGTTATACATAAATCAGTGATTGATTTTGGACTGATCTAAACCCAAAACTCTTTTAATATGATCTTCCTTTTCTTCCCTAAGTAGTTGGATTTCAGATGGAAATAAATAGTTGGGAATAATCCATGTGAAATTTTTTTCTTCTTTTTTTTGATTGGGAGGGAGAAAAATAACATAAATGACCGAGATTGCGGTGCATGTTTTAAATTGATCACTGGAAGCCTGGCCAGTTAGCTAAATTGGTTAGAGCATGGTGTTATAATACCAAGATCAAGGGTTGAGATCCTTGTATAAGCCAACCCCCAGAACCAACCAAACAAACAAACAAAATTTGTCCCTGGATATGGTCTTAATACTACTGTTGACCTGAAAAAGAAACTGAGACCAAATACATACAGCAAGGATTTATTGAGCCAATATGATGATCACAGTCAGAGAGACACATAGATCAGGTTGCCCTGAAAAATGTGTTCAGAAGAGGGCCAGCAAAGCTTAGCATTTTATAATCACAAGAAGGGGGAAGGATCAAAGGAGAGAGGACAGCCCTGCCTAATTACTTCATCAGATTTTCTATTGGTTCTACATGATGTTTAGATTCGGGATTGTTACTAGGTTACATAAGTATTACAAGAAGCATTCTAGGTTATTTCACGGTTTTTTAGTGCTATTAAATCTGCTTGTAAGTTAAGATGGTCTTATAATAATGTTTCCCAGGACAGGTGGATGTGACTACTGACTTATCCCAGATCTTCCAAGGCACTGTAATTTAGCTGGCCTGGTCAGAGCAGATTCTTTAGGTTATCATTGCCTCACTATTACTTAGAATTCAACAGAAGCAACACAAATTGTTTTTGTTACCAAGTCATTTGGCTACATTGTAGAAGAGGGAGACTGCTAAACTATAATCAGAATTGGGACTAAGCTAATTATCTACATAGAATTATTTTTAAAGTAGATATTTAGAGATTCAAAGTGTTTTTATGCTATAAAACTAAATAAGTTATATATATAAAATAGTTAAAGGAAATACCCTATTTAGCATGGGCAATTTCAGTACAGCAGTCTCTTACTAGATGAAAATAGACTGTTTCTGTTTTTGTAGACCTCAGTTTAAAAATCCTCCGAGAAGACAGAAAATGTCCCGGGTCACTACATATTATCAAGTGGTAAGTAATTGAAATTCCACAAAAGTTGAACAACATTATTTTTATCATGGCTGAAATTACCCATAAGACTTTATTTGGTAAGATTATTTCCTTAAAACCAATACTTCCTTTCTTTCCCTCTATTTTTTTACAATTTCCTAGACATTTGTAACAATTAATATTATTTTAAGATACTGATTTAACTTTGTTTTTGAAAGAAAATAGGCTTGTATAAAGATAAAAAAATCAATAAAAATTTGATTATTCATTATGTGCATGTCAGTGTACTGAACATTATAGAAGACCCCCAAAAAAGATGTGGTTCCCTGCCTCAAAATTGCTTACCTATTATTAAGTTTTGTCAACATATTAAAAAATGCTATGAGTTTTAAAAAATGATTAAATGGGAAAGGTAAAATGATTATCAATTTAATGTATGTCAAAGTAAAAAATTTAAATGAATTCTGTTTTTGGAATTTTTTTGGCTTTGCATCTGGTCCAAATTGACATCAATATTTCTTTCTTGACAGGATTCAAGGTTGTTTTGATGCTTTGGAAAAGAGATACGTAAGAAATTTTTAAAATTTACTCCAGGGAAGACTCATCTTTTATCCCTTAAAAAAAGTTTACATTTTTATTTTGTTGTTGTGTTTAGTAGCGTGCCAGTGTCTACATTTGCATTCATGAGCCAGTTTCCTTTTATTTTGTCTTTGTTGTCCCATTGATGTCTCCTTTACATCAATTAGAAATGAAACCCTCGTTCTCCTCTTTTATATACACATATCTTTTCAACCACAGAATTTCTTCTGAAGTCACTGGAAGAGAGCCACAGGATGTGGGACAGGAGGAGACAGGAATCTGGCATCTAGCACACTGAACATGTTTGACATAGTGGCAATTCAATTTGCAGATATGAAAGGAAAAAATTAACTTGAATAATTGATTTTTACTCTTGGTTATTTTGTTAACTATGTTTGGTCCATGTGTATAACCTGTTTCCTCAAAATAGCTAGTATCGTACCTTGAGTTTTTTTAAAACACAGCTTAAATTTTATGTGCATCTGATCTTTCATCATGCCCAAGATAGCTATGAAGGGTGTAAAAAAAGGAAGTTCTAGTCCTAGCTGAAGAGACAAGATGTATATAAATGAAATTTCTACCACTGCTTTCCCCCCTTTTCCATGTGTGTGTCTTCGTTTTTCTCCTCAAACCTATTCCTTTAAGAAGTCTTGAGGTTAGTAAACCTTCCGTTGGATTATTTAGTGTATTCATACATGTCTCTTTTCACTGAACAGTTATTATGATTTATTCAACACTGACCTGTGGTACTGAGGGATACAAAATAAAACAGATGTAAGAAAGAGCTTATAGACCATGGTAGAAGATAAGTGATATTCATATGAGGGCTGATGATCAACTGTTACACACTGGACAAGCTGTGCCTGTTGTTAAAATATTAAAATACTTCTATACTGGGTAGTAAATAGCTGCTTTTCTGAGACCCCATGTAATCCCCTCAAATATCCTACCCCTCACTCCATGATGGCTCTTTTGTGATCTCCCCAGACTGCCCATAAATTCAGCAATGAAAGGGTTAAAACCTAGTCCAAGGGTTGCTTCCAGGAACCCAGCTCCAGGGCTAAGTTTCTGATTGGTCAGTACCTGTACCATATTGGACTTTACTGACTTTTTTATATCATTTTGATATTTTTCTGTAAAAATATCAGAGATATTTTGACTATCACCCCTGTCCCAAGTACAAGTAACCATAATACTTATGAGAAATTGACACATGCCAAAGGAAAGATACTGATCATGTGCAGTGGGAAGAATGGAAAAGGAAATGATATACCCAGTGAGGGACATGAGGGAAATCATTGATAGAAAATGGCTTTTGAGCTTTGAAGGCCCTGAGTATTTGGACAGGGGAAGAGGGGAAGAAGGTCACCACTGGCATACCAAACAATGCTCATTCATTCTCCTCATTCATTCATTTAGCAGCATTTCCTGGGTGTCCATCATTGAGTGGGCAGTACAATATAGTTAAGAGCTTGAGTTTTGGAGTCAATCTGGGGTGAATCCCAGTTCTGTCACTTAATACCTGTGTGACCTTGGGCAAGTAACCTACCTCTTGCTTGGTGCCTTAGTTTCTTTATATATAAAATGGGGATAATAATAGAACCTTCCTCTTAGGGTTATTTGACAATTAAACGAGTTAATAATCAAAAGCATCAGAATAGTTGGCATCAGAATCATCTGGAGGACTTTTTAAAAGACAGATTGCCAAACCTTACCCCAAAATTTCTGATGTGAGAATTTGCATTTCAGACAAATTCTAGGTGATGTTCTTACTGCTTGTCTAGGAACCATACTTTAGAACCACTGACCTCAAATGTTTAGAACAATGCCTGGCACATAATAAACACTATGTAAATGTTAACTGTTTATTCATTCATTCTTTATACATTGGCTGTTTAATCTGTGCCAGGCATGCCTAGGCACTGGATGAGATAAAGAGTAAGATGTGATTCCTCCTCCCAAGGAGGTCACAGTCTAATAGAAAGAGTCACTTCTTAAATAAACAATTACAGTATTACGTGTACTAAAATAGCAGTGTAAAGTACAAAGAGTATCTAGCTAGTTTGATGAATTTATTTTACTAAATGACTACCTGTATTACTGACTCTATCAAATGAACTAGGGAAGATCAAAAGACAAACTCTTACATATATGATTTAGATTCTTAAGTAAATAGTATTCATATTGTTTTCCATTTGTTAATATTTTATAACTTTTCTCAGGTGATCTTGCTAGTAGTTTGAGTAAAGTCAAGTTTGAATATATAAAGATATTTATGATTATTTTTATTTATTTCAACAAGAGATGTTCTCTTGTTGAAGAGCATATTTATTTCTAGTGAAATTTTGTGTGATTTTTATGCTGTTTTCTTTGTACTTTGATTATGCTTGAATTCTTTAAATCAAGCATGCATATGTATTTTTAGATAACTATTATTAAAAAGAGACTATATTGTATATAGCTACCTAACTTGCCTCCTATTCCCATTCTCATACCCCACCATTCCAACCCACTGTCCACACTACATTCTTTCAGAAACCTGAGTCTGATCATGTCATTCTTTTACCTAAAAATTTTCCAGGGCTTTAAAAATAGAGTTCAGAGGCCTTTGCATGATCTGCAAGGCCTGTATGATCCCTATCTGTCTTTCCAAGGCATCATTCTTGCTCCCATGTTCAAGCCACACAAGGAATCTTGAACGTGCCAAGCCCCTTTTATCTTTGTACATATTGTTCTTTTTGTCTGGAAAACTCTCCCCTACCCCATACAGTTTGCCTGGATAACTCCACTTTATCCTTCAGGTCTCAGCTTAAATATTGACTTCCCCAGGGAGACCTTCCCTGACACTCCTTGCATCCCCAGCCTAAATTGTCCCTTTGTTTAATGTTCTCATTGTACCTGGTGCTGCTTCTTCATAGCAATTAACACAGTTGTAATAATGTAACTATCTGTGCTATTTTTTTGGTTTAATGTTGGTCTTCCCTGCTGGTCTGCATGCTCTATGAGCTAAGGGCCATGTTTATTTTTGAATGACTGAATGAACTATTAATTAAATAATTAACATAAATTAGATTTTCACTGTGTATTCTTAAAATCAATTATATGCAGTAACCAAAATAGCCACACAGTGTCACTAAAGTTTTAGTCCTTTGATAAAAATTTACAGCTCTGGAAATTTCTGATTTGTATTCTAGTTTTTAAAAATTTATCATAGGCTTGGTTGTTTCTATGTATGTACATGCTATTACTCTTTCAAGCATAGAGAATCTGTTTATAGTAGTGTATATGTAGGACGGGCAAGGGTTTTATAGACCTCTCAAACTAGAGTGTAACTTTTTAGCCACCTCCCCCGCCTTTTTTTTTTTTTGCAACCAGCTGATATAGGAATTGAACCCTGGACCTTGCTGTTATCAACACCACATTTGAATCAATTGAGCTAACCGGCCAGCCCTCCAGTTAGAGTATAACTTTTTGAGAGAAGGGATAGTTATCTTGCTTATTTGTATCCCTCTCCTCTCCAGCTGAGCCTTCTGTATGTAATGGGCACTCACTTCAATGAAAGAATAATTAGTATCCCTTTTCTGACCTTCTGAATAGTAATATTTTCTACCCAAATCTTTGGAACCCCTCTGAAATAATATTTTAATTAGCTTCTAGTGAAAATGACACTGATATTGGTACAAATACATAATAACAATAGTTTTCTTTTCTCTTGAAGCTACACATGGCAATACTTACAGTAAGTACACGTTTAAAGACTAAATTTCTGTCTCTACTTCATTGTCTTTTGGCAAGCAAAACATTAAAACTGTACGCTCCCTTTCCTCCCTGACTTTCTTTATCTGTCTTATGACATGTTGGAATTAAAAAAAATAGGATTTATTAGAAGTTTTAATAAAAGATTACAAACTATTTCTTTGGCATACTATAATACATGGGAAAATACATAGGATATACTATGTGTTTTCTTCATCTATTGGCTACATCTATTGGCTCTCAGGATTTATTTTTATTTTTATTTTTATTTTGCAGACTCAAAGGTTTTTGTTTTTGAAGTTTTGTAGAATTTTTTGAGGTTTTGTGTACCTCTGGGTATAACATGGTGTATATAGTTAAGAATAGAAAGAAAATGAGAAGATACCATTGAGAGTCTTAGGTATATGATTTATTAAAAAATTTTAAACCATAGCAAATTATTTATAATTTATTTGTACTCAGTCACAGTAATTATAAATACCTCATTATCAATTACTTTATATTCAATGTTCATAGAATATTCTAAAGACTCTGTATGTTCAGAGTATGAGCTTATCTGTAGCTTGAAATATGTCAATATTCAATTAATAGAGCACAAAATGGACTACTTATATAGAAAGTATATTCCATGAGGAGTAATCTAGTAAGATTCAGAAATTAAATGCAGTTTATTTTTCCTTAAACAGCTTTACACAAATCCCAAGGAACCTGAGGTAAGAACACACACATATAGGTGGGCAGTGTGTGTGTGTGTGTGTGTGTGTGTGTGTGTGTGTATACAGTATTTAAATATGTTTACCTGAGTTGAGGCTATAGACTATGTTACTAGACTACCATATAAGCAGAGTAACTTACAGTGAGCTCTTTCAGTACATTTTATTATTAGGGGATTTTCAAAACTATTTAGGGATATCGGGGGTGGGGGGGGGAGCATTTAGTAGAACTGAGCCTATTCCTTAACATGTTAACATCAAGACTTAATGTATGAATGTAACAAAAATCACATTTTACTATTTATTTTTATTATAACTGATTCTGAATTTCTGTTTATAGCCTTTTGGAAAAATAAATGAGATATGGCATAACTCTGAAGATTTTTGCCAACTAAATTCTCCCCTGTTGACCTTTTTCATAGATTTTCAGAGCTTTACCTCTTTACTCCTCTAGATTTCTTCCCTCTGCTTGGTTATTCCTATTCATACTCCAGGCCAACTTATGTTCAAATCTTTCATGAATGCCACTTTAGCTATTCTGTCTACACTTCTTCCCTAAATTCCTTTTCCAGCAGAACTCCACAATTTAATACTCTCATTTGGTTCATGTAGATTACTTTATCTCCCCAACCACATTATGAATTCTTGAGGACAAGAGTCTTGTTTTTTACCTCCCAGAGTGAATATTGTAGTCCGGGATACGTAATAGTTACTTGTACCACTTGGAATGGCAGCTGTGTCTGTGGCATAGAAATGAAGGGAGAAGCCCTCTGTTCTTTCTTCTCCTTCTGTTCTCTTGTTTTCCTCCTAGCTTTCTTTCTCCTTGCTTTCAGTTTTCCTTCTTTTAGCCTATGGATTTAGCCCAACTGGTGGTATTAAAGATTAAATTAAGCGTTTTTAGACCTTAATATCCTTTCTTTGCCAGACTACAAATAACAGTTTAAGCAAGGGGAAAGAAAACTGTTGCATATAGGTGGGTAGAAATTTCTCAATGCCCAAATTAGTGATACCTCTTTTTATCTTTGTCTCTTGTTTAGTTTCAAAAAATGCTTTTTTTTTTTTTTTGTAGGTTTGAGGGGGAAGTTTCCAAACTAAATTGTTAATAGATTTTTTTTTTTTAGTGCAGTGTTTATCATGTTTTCTTATGCATTCAAAACTCCTAATTTGAAACCAGTGGTTTTTGGGGTGGTTAAATGCTGAGCAAATTTGGCTTAAGTACAGAAAAATCTTACAGAGTAGGAAGAAAACTGTTAAATGAGTTTTGATGCAGGCATATATAATAATCAATTTAGGAAAGAAAAGCTTATTATACAGTTAAGTTCTCAGCTATTGTTTATGACCCAGGAAAAAAATATTTTGAATGTTTACAGGTTGTTCCCTATAGTAGTAATCCCTAACTTCTAGGTGTTCATGGCTCACTTTTGATTACTAAAAAATTTGGTAGCACATTTGAGGGTATTAAAAGACATGAAAGAACACCACACAAGTCAGCAATAATTACAGTATAACTACTACTGTGGTATAGCAATGTTCTAGTACCTAAAAGTATCCATGAGTTTACACTGTTTATCAAGTCACTGATACAACTGTTTACCTTCCTGATCTCATTCTCTTAGCTACTCACAGAACAGCATTCTCACGTAAACATAGTCTTCAGCATTTATCTGATGTTGTGCCGTATTTCTTGAGTCATACCCCTAGAAGTATATCCTTCCCTAAACAAAATTGTGCAAACAATAACAATGTTAATATTTACCTGAAGCAAAAATACACTTTACACGTGGATTAAAATTTGCAGCACTTTTGTGAAGAGTATGTCATGGTACAACAGTTGAGAACCTCCAGCTTAAATCAAACAAGTGTGCTTCCCTAGTTAGAAAGCCAACAGAGTTTTGAACATTATACAAAGTTGTGGTGCTTCTGCACTTGAAGTTTTGTTCTGTTTGCTCCCATCTCATGAAAGAGATGAACCAACATAAGTAACTGAAGTAGAGAAGAGTGAAAATGTAGCTTTTTTACAGGCACATACCACAAAATGAGTGGCAGATTATTAATAAAATATGTAAGCCAAAATGTAAATATATTAAAGGAAGGTTGGGCTGACCCCGTGGCTCACTCGGGAGAGTGCGGCTCTGGGAGCACAGCGACGCTCCCACCGCGGGTTCGGATCCTATATGGGATGGCCGGTGCGCTCACTGGCTGAGTGCGGTGCGGGCGACACCAAGCCAAGGGTTGCAATCCCCTTACCAGTTACAAAAAGGAAAAAAAAAAAAAAAAAAAAGAAAGGTTAACATGACTTAATGCATGATAGACTATAAAGAATGGTTACATATGAATATTGTGAGGAAACAAATCTTACTGTTTCACTATCTATTTCTTTGTGCCTACTGGACATGGTCAGCACTCACATTTAACAGATTGCTTCAGGAACTGAGCTATAGGTGGTCCCTATAGTATACTTTTATATATATATATATATATATATACACACTTGTATATAAGTATATATATAATATACTTTTAGCTACTTAGTAATAAGTATATTATACTTATACTATATTATACTTATACTAAAAGTATATATATATATAAAATATACTTTTAGTTACTTTGTTTTTTTCTTTAAAAAAACCTTACAGAATGAAATCCTAATTGAACATGAACTCTATCCTGGCTGAATATTTATTCATTCAGCAAATATTAAATGGATTTCTTTTCTGTGCTTAGCACTGTTCAAGGTATAAAAACGCAGAAGTGAATGGGATAGACAAGGTCCCTGCTGTCTAGAAACTTACATTCTTATGAGGGAGGATAAACAATAAGTAAACAAAATGAGCACAGTTTCAGATAGTCATAATGCTATAAAGAAAATTTTAAAAGGTAGTGTGCTAGAGAGTGCTGAGGTAGAGAATGGAGAAGGAGGGATTGGATTTGGATGGCTGTGTTAGAAGGTTTACCTGAGGGGCCATTGTTTGAGCTGAGACTGAATGACCAGAAGGAATCAACCTATGCAGGTCTGTGAAAGGCAACAGTATGTGACAGGCAGAATAACACAGTAGTTAACATTACAAGCACTAGGGTCAAATCCCAGCTCTACCACTAACTAGCTTTATGAATCATGAGAATAATAATTTCTACTTCAGAATGTTAGCTACAGAAGAATGAACTGATGTAAGGTGTTTAGGGCAATGCCCTAATATTATCACCATCAGCTGGAGACAGCACGTTCCAGAGTATAGCTGTGTAAAGGCCCTAAGGTAGGAAGGAACCTTTGGTGTTTGTGGATGGAAAAGGTGCCATGAGCCTGGAGATTAGTGAGTGGAAGGTAAAGTGGCAGGAGATAAGGTCAGTGAGGAAGGCAGGGGACAGATGAGTAGAGCATTGTAGACTAAGGTAGTTTTTAGATTTTATTCTAAGGGTGGTGGGAAGCCATTGGAGGGTTTTAAGTAAAAGAATGACACGGTCTGGTTTGTATTTTCAAAAACTCTTTTTGGCTATAGAACAGAGAATGAATCAGATGGACTTGTGATTTGATTTGGAGGTAGACCTGAAAAGTCTTGCCAATAAATTGGAATGTAGAGGAAGAAAAGCTGCATATGTTGCTGTTGCTTTTGGTCTACGTGAATATATTCAGTATGATTAATAGAAACCATTGATGAGCATTTTAAAGGCTCATCTTTATTAGGCAACACTTCAGTATGAAAAGTGGGAGAATGTCTTATAAGGTGTTAAGAAGAAACAAGTGCCTGCTATAAATATAAAAAGATAGCTCACAGCATCAAAAAGCTAAAGCTGATTGAGAAACATGGGCAGGCAGGAATTAGGTATTGTTTGCTTGAGAGAACAATTATACCCAGCATTTGGCTAAGAGAGGACACTGTGTATCTGTTGCTGTAGGTACTTGCAGGTACCACAAATCTCACCTATTGTATTCACAAAGCAGCCTTCTAAACTTTGATTTGTCAAGTACACTGTCTTGCTAGAAAAATACTTTCTCATTTAAAATTAACTCTATTACACAGCAGTCTCCTTAGAGTTTAAGCGCATGAGCCAATTTTCCCAAGACCTGATAACCTATGATTAAGTTATATGTTAAATTTCAAGATCAGCAGAGGTGGGAGACCAAATCTTAAAGTAACAGGAACACTGAGGCTTTTTCTGATCAATCTAACATTGTCATTCCTACTTTGTCAAGGATCAAATACTGAACCAGATGAATGAGGAGCATTTTTGTGTGTTCTGACTTAAATTTTACTTGTCTTTATCATCTTCTCCAGTTCTGCGGACAAATTGTACAACATATCTGGGCCAAACCTTTGCTTCAATTGCAAGGCAATCATTTTATATTAAATGGAGTATGTCTCTCATGAGGGAAGTTTGTCCCTCTTTATTTCTGGCTTTCTTAACAGTGAGGAGAGCAGATAACAGTGGTATCTAATTTTTAGTTCAAGGTTGAAAAAACAAGACTTGATGCCATAGATCCCGGTTCCTTTACTAATTTTTCTAATTTTCCTGTTGCCGTTCTAGTCTTCCTTGAATTACTGCAATAGCCTTTTTTTTTTTTTTTGGTACTTTTTTATTAGCATATTTATTATTACAAATTGTAATTATTCTTTATGCCTTTACCCGACCAATCACTCCTCAAGCCCCCTCCCTTTCTTGCCACCCATCTCTATTTTCCTTAGGTTTGTTCTCTCCTTCTGAAAGTTCAACGTATTTGCAATAGCCTCTTAATTGCTCTCACAGTTTCCACTTTTTCCCCTGTGCACTCTTAAAGTAGCCAGGGTGATCTTTTAAAAATACAAATAATTCCCCTGCTTAAAACCCTTCAATAGACTTCTAATTTACTTAGAATAAAATCCAAATCCATTGCCATGGCCAACAGGCCCTCACAACCTCCTCTACAACCTTATCTCCTATATTCTGCTCCTTGCTCATTCATCTCCAGCCATTTGGCTTCCTCTCTTGTACTGGAAGAGGCATCCCTTCCTGCTTTAGAACCTTTGCATTGCTGTTTCCTCTGCCTGGGGTATCCTACCCCCCTAGGTCTGCACATGACTTCCATCTCTCAAGGCTCAGCTCATACCTCATCTCTTCCGTGAGGCCTTTGTTGGCCCTTCCAAAGCAAATCAGCACTTCTCCCCTTCATGTAATCTCTATCACAGCATCTGCTTCATATTACTCACAACACTTATACTATCTGAAAATGTTTTATTTGATTACTTATTTATTGACTGTCTCCCTGACTAGACTGTATATTCCAGAAAAACAGAGAACTTTTCTGTCTTGTTCACCATGGTAACTCCAGTGTCTGACACAAAGTGGGCATTCAATAAAATATTTGTTACTATAAGTAGTTGAATGGTTTCTCAACTAGTTTCACAGTCATTTACCTAGTCAGGTCAGACACTTGACTCTGCCTTAGTTTTTCCAGCTTTAAAATGGTAATGGTAGTTTTTGCCATCTAACTCATTTTTAGCACAGAGGAGAAAAACTAAGTTATCATTATATCTGGAGATATTACTCCTAAATAATGTAATGTTGTAAAACAAACAGGCATGTAGGAAGTATAATAGGTATATAATGAAAATGTTCCTTACTTATTATCAGGTAAGACTCTGGATTTCTTTCTTAAATTAACTTCTTTCTGTATTTCCTTTGGTTTTTCTAGAAGGTGACTGAGATATATCAGTTCAAATTCAAATACACAAAAGAAGGAGCCACTATGGATTTTGACAGGTAGAATCTAATTGTTTAATGTATATGAGAAACATAGGATTAAGGTAAACGTAAACTTCTTGAGATCAGAGATAGGTCTTACACTCCTTTTGTAATTTCCCTACAAACCCTACGAAAAACCACTATTCTAAAAAGGGACTGTTGTAATTGTCTAAATATCTGAAACCCATGGAGTAAGCTTGTAGGAGTAGAGGCAATGATGGGCAGTAGACATTATATTGATAAGGCTATCTATACGATGTTAATTGAAGAACTCCATAAGTTTCTGTCTAGCCATTAACCCAAAGTTCTCAATTGCTATGCCAAGATATTGATCCTTTCTACCCTCAATATAGCCAGACTGGGCCTGGGGCAGTTACAACCCCTCGACTATTTGCTTACATACATGAATATTCTTATTTGCTTACGCCAGCAAGTCAAACAAGTATCATTTTCTATATGTATCCCTGTATGGAAAAGACTGGAAAGCACTGGACTTTCCTATCAAGTCTAATCTCCAAGTTTTAGATATATTAATGGGTTAAATGGCAAAGACAAGGATATTTGCTTCACAAGTTCCCTGGTACAGATGGAGATGTTTTGTTAAGCAGCAACATTTATTCCTCTCTCAATAGCTTTTGGATTCAGATCAACCAGGAGGCATAGAGAGCTAAGTACTGATGATGAAATGGAATAGAAGTGGAAGTGCAGATGATGGTGAACAACCCTGGGTAGCCAAGTAAGACGGATAGGTGCCCCTGAATGGAATGACTCTGAAGAAAAGCATGACCTAATTCTCAGTTTTCCCCACTAATGGCTGTGGCTCATCATTTACTGTGAGCTTGAGGATTTCTCTCCAAAGTTCCCTTCCTTAATTATTCTCTCATTTGTAAAACTTACAGACAGCATTCAGATATGAATAGAAAATTAGTTCCAGAAATAAGAATTAAAATATTAATCATCATTAGCTAACATTTGTATGGCATGTTACAGATTTTATAGCATGTTTCACACATATTTTCTCACATAAAACAGTTGCCTTTTACTTTCCAAAACCCAGACGTACGGACTACTGACAACCAGACTAATCTCTTTTGTTTTGAAGGCACGTATGCCAAGAGGTAAGCAGAAAAAACAGAAATGGCCATATCTTGCAGATACTAAGGAAGAGAGAAGGTAATGCATATTACTAATATCCTAGAAACCAAAGATAGGCATTTGTTTAAATGGGAGTCCTGAATATGATTTTACTGATGTATCCTAGAAGATCCTATGAGCTATATGTCTATAGTCCTTCACTCTGGTCACCTGTGTTAAAATTCTGGTCGACAAAACTTAAGTTGTTCAAAATTTAAAAGAAGCTAATATATTCACTTAATAAATGTTTACTTTATGAATTCACATTGCTTCCAAAGATCAGTTAGGGAAAAATCCAACAATTCAATTACTTAGGATTATTTTGATAATAGAATTCTTAATATGCAAGGCACTGTGCAAATATATTTTAGTCATAGGCCTTCCTGGAAATTACTCAAATGTGAGATTGATTAGGGAAGAAAACTTTGGAGAGAAATAAAAGAGTTTTAGAATTAGAGGATTATTTAGTACAACGTTGTTTATTGATTGATCGATTGCGGCTGGCCCGTATCATTCATTTAATACTTCAGCAAATGTTTATCGAGTAGCTGGGCACCAAACTCAGTACTGGGGAGATGAAAGATATAGCCACTCACAGTCTAGAGTGGGACAAGCAATCATCCAGAGGGGTAAGGTTTGGGGATTATCAGGGAAGACTTCCTTGAAGAGTGGGCACATTAGGTGTTAAAGCATGAATTTGGGAGAGTTAGGAAGGGAAGTGGTAATGTACAATAAAAGCAAAGTGAACAGCATATACGAATATATGTGGATGAGAGGAAACTGAGAAGTAGCTATAGATGGGCATGACTGGTTGTAAAAGGCATTGTACACACACCATGCTTGTATTTGATTGAAAGGTGATGGATATAATAGAAGAATTTTAAGCAAGAATGTGAGATGAGAAGATTTTCCTGTTAGGGGTATTATCTCGGCAGTGGTGTGGAGAATGTTTTGCAGTGTGAACAAGAAAGAAAGCAGGAAGAATAATTGGATACCTCCAGTGGTAATTCATGCAAGAGTGAGGAGAGGATGCCTTTGAGAGATAACCAGATGGTAGAGATGCCCAGAGCTGGTGATTGATTTTATACTTAGAGAGGTGTAGAAATGTCTGTAAGCTTATCTCATAAATGAGTTAACTGACTTAGAGTGTAACTAAGTGACTTGACCAAGGTCATTCAGCTAGTTAACAGCAGAGCCAATATTAGATGCCAGGTCACCTAATTCTAAATCCATTGTTCTAACTATTATGGCATGTGGTTATTTGTAAATCAGGTTTAAAAAATGAGATCATGGGCCGGCCCGGTAGCGCACTGCAACAGTGCACTGCAACAGTGCGCTGCTTGGGAGCACGGAGGCGCTCCCGCTGAGGGTTCGGATCCCACATACAGACTGGTTCCCGCTCACTGGCTGAGCGAGGTGTGGGAGCAACGCCGAGGGTTGCGATCCCGTTGCCGGTCCCGGTCCGGTACGGGCGCGACACTGAGGGTTGCGATCCGTTGCCGGACACGAAAAAAGACAAAAAGGAAAAAAAAAATAAAAAATAAAAAATAAGATCATACTTTAAATGCTTTAAGGGAGCTTGCCACTTAAGAAATCCTTAGTATGTATGTTGCAAAAAGTACAGTCACTCTAAAAGTAGGCTAAAGAATGTCCTGATGTTTATTTTTTAATTTTAATTTTTTTTTTTTTGTCCTTTTTGAGACCGGCCACACCGCGCTCAGCCAGTGAGCGCTATGAGCGCACCGGTCATCCCTATATAGGATCCGAACCAGCGGCGGGAGCGCTGCTGAGCTCCCAGCGCCACACTCTCCCGAGTGCTCCACGGGCTCGGCCCTAATTTTAATTTTTTTAATCTTAATTTTATTTTTTCATTGTACATGTTTATGGGGTACAATTTGTTGTTTTCAATACATGCATATGTTGTGTAATGATCTAATCAGAATGGTTAGTATATCTATCAGCTAAACATTTATCATTTCTTTGTGGTTATAACATTCAAGTTCCTATTTTCTGGATATCTTGAAATATACAATACAATACTATTAGCTATGGTCATCCTAGGGCACCAGAACTTATTCTTCCTATCTTCCTAATGTTTTTATTTATTTGATAATGTAGTCAAAAGTTTTGTTCTTTTTGGAATAGATTGTCAGTATTGTATATAATTGAAAAGTATGCTATTTTTCTATGTGACTCTAGCAGTAGTACGAGCTTTGAAAGTGGGGCAAATAGTGAAGATATTAAGAAAGCCAGTGTTCTACTGATCCGTAAATTGTATATACTGATGCAGAACCTTGGACCCCTTCCTAATGATGTTATACTTACTATGAAACTCCACTACTATAATGCAGGTAGGTGCAGACCTTTAGTCAAATCCCTTAAGTTCTGAAATAATATTTTATATAAGTAGAAGCATTTTGCAAGCATCTGAAAGAGATGACTTGCTACACATGAAAGATTAACATGACTTGTTCTATTGAAACTCAGTTTTCTTGACTTTTTGTCCTTTTCATTTTGCAGTAACCCCACATGATTACCAACCCCCTGGTTTTAAAGAAGGGGTGGACTCACACTTCCTGTTATTTGAGGGTGATCCTGTCAACCTGCAAGTGGGATTAGTCTCCACTGGCTTTCATAGCATGAAAGTAAAAGTCACGACTGAGGCCTCCAGAGTGCCTGATTTGGAGAACAATCTCTCTCCGGAGAACAGTACTACCCAGATTGCCCATCAGGGTCTAGACTGCGATGAGGAAGAAGAGGAATGCAACAATCATGTAAGGCAAAGCTTTAGTGATCCTCCATTGCTTCAGTTAAACACAGTTGACATTTTTCAGTTTCCACACAGGTCATGTCACAGTAACAGAGTCTGATGGAGCATTCCAGGTATAAGAACTGAAACAAAACTAACTCCTGATATCAGGGAATTTTTAGTCTAAAAAAGTACAGTCTTCAAGAAAGAAATATACTTTGTTAGATGGAATTGTCCATGACTAGGAGGGCAAAGAAAGATTTTCCAATATATTTCTTTTATTAAAGGTACCTATAAATTTAGAAAATTTGGGGTTTTCTTCCTTTCATTTATAAATACATATTTTAGGATAAAAAATGTTTTAGGTGTTTATTCATATTCAATGGAAGTATAAATCAGCTCTTGATTACTGGGGGTAATTGGGTGGGAAGGGGTTGGGGAAGAAAAAGTTTACGGATTAACCTGAGTCAGAGTGAAAATAAAATGATTGTCAACTCTTGGTTATGTGGAAAGAAACAAGCTCCGAGGCTAGATCGCTGGGGGAAATCCATGGAGTTGGTGGAGTTAGAGCCAGTGGAGCCAAACAGGCAGGGCTCTGAGCCTTTTACCTTCCCATTTACATCAGTAGATACCTGGAGCTAGGTACTTGCTTGGGACCCATTGTCCCTTAGGTAAATCCATATCCTTAACTGGCTGTTGTCTGGATAATAATGTTTACTGTATGCCAACATTGCATTAAAAAGGTTCTGACTTAGACAAAAAAAATTTCAGACTGTTCAGTGGGAAGAGATGCCATGATATCTTTTCAGGAGGTATTTTAAGATTAGGATGATAACTTATTTGTCTGAGATACTTTAAGTTCTACTTAAAGATAGATGACTGTACTAGGTAACTTCTGAAAGTTCCTTCTAGTTCTTTAACTCTGTGTTATGGTTAATACATTGAAAAGAGGTCCTAGTCTTAATTCAATTAATATAAATAATATAACCAAACAAACAATAAGTGTTTTGGTTTTGTTTTTTATTGGTTTTTTTTTTGTCTTGTTTTGTTTTTCATTTTTAGTATTTTCCTAATGTCAGACATGAACATGGCTTTAGATTTTGGTGCAATTTTTTTCTTCTGATTCCACTCAAGGAAGATGTAGCAAACAGAGAAAGGTTAAAAAAAATAAAGGTTAAGAAAAGAATGTGTATGTTTTAACTGGATTTTTATCTTTTAAATATTAAGAATTTCTTTCTCTTTTATTAAATGAAATGAAAGCAGGACAGCCTGAGAAGAGATAGTGCCATTGATAGATTAAATTAGGTATGTGATAATATTTCCCAAGTTTACGTTTAATAGAAAATATATGTACAAAGATCTGGACTCTGTGGTAAATTCAGCTGATTCAAGTTGCTCTCTCAGCCAGCCAATCATATGAGAGAATTTAGTAAGTCTATGAAATGCTTACAGACATTTTCCCACTAAGGGTTCCTATTTTGTTTTTCTTCATAGAACACACACAAACACACACACACTCATACACTCATACACGTGCATACATATGTAGAATCTTTACTTCGTTGCTTTTAAAAATTGTTTTATTTTGAAATGTATTATGCATACAGAAAAGTATATAAAAATAATGTGAACGGTTTAAAGAATAATGAGAACATTCATATACCTTCCATTTAGGCTAAAAAGTAGAACATTGCCACTACTGTGAAGCCGCCCTTCCTCATTGCACTACCCATCCTCCAAAAGTAACCATTTTTATGACTTTTATGATAATCCTTCCCTTGCTCTTTATAGTTTTATCATGTATGAGTATGTCTGCTTGTTTTAAAATTTTATGTAAAAGTAATCATACTCTGAGTATTCTTGTATGATTTGCTTCTTTTGCTTGACCATCAAAAATGAGATTCATCATTTTGCATGGTTGTTTTTTTGCATTTTCTCTGCTGTAGAATATTCTACTCTTAATAGACATTCTTTCCTTTTAATTGTTATGAACATTTATGTACATACCTCCTGGTACACATGTGAAAGAGTGTCTAGAAAATATGTCAAAGAGTTCTAGGCTTGCACATTTTCACCTTTATATTAGGTAACACAAAACTATTTTCCAAAGTGGTTGTACCAATTTATACTCCACCATCAGTGAAGAGAGTACCCTATATTCCTTCCAACATTTAATATTGTCCAAGTTTTTGTTTTCTGCCAATTTACTGGATATGAAATGGTAACTCATGATTTTAATTTGAATTTCCCTGATTGTTAGTGAGTTTGTGCATCTTTTCATTAATGAGTTTGAGAATCTTTTCATTGGCCATTCTAGTTTTGTTTTATGTAAAGTAGCTATTCAAGTCTTTCATGCATTTTCCTGTTTGGTAATTTATCTTTTCCTCATTGATTAAAAAAATATGTTCTGAATAATAATTCTTTTTCATTTACTTATGTTGCATTATTTATTTCATGTTTGTGGCTTGTCTTTTTTACTTTCTTTAAGAGGTCTTTTGATAAAGAGAAAAGTTCTTAATTTAAATATCATCAAACCATTTATTTTAATACGTGCTTTTGATATCCTTAAGAAATCCTTCCCTACTTCGAGTAATTAATAATATCCTCCTATATTTTATTCTAAGATATTTAAAGTTTTTCTTTTCAAATTTAGGTTTTTAATTCACTTGGAGTTTACTTTTATTTGTGGTGTGAGGTAGACCACACGACTTTAACATACTTAAATTCAAGTATAATATACATACAGAAAAGTATATGTATTATAATGATACACCTCAGTAAATATTCACAAACTGAACACTAGGGCTGGGCCAAGGGTGAGGCAAGCAAGGTGCCTAGGGAGCACACATTAAGGAGAATCTCAGGTGCTGAGAGAGAGCCTCCTTAAATTTTCCTCTTTGCTTATCTTGCTTGCCTCACCCTGGTCCCCGCCTTATTGAATAAACATGTGAAATCAGCACTCAGATCAAGAAAGAAAATATTACCAGCCCCCAAGAAACCCAGTTTTACTCTGAAGCCACTATTTTACTCACCAAGAATTTTGCTAATCTGACTTCTATAAGCATAGATTTGTTCTCTTGTTTATTTTGTAGATGTGGAATCATAGAGTATGAACTATTTTTTTCAGTCAGTGTTATGTTGTGAGATTTATGCATATTTTTACATGTTGTTGAGGACCATTCTCATAATTTATTTATCCATTCTGCTGTTGATGTGCATTTGGGTAATTTCACATTTTTAACTATGATGAATAGTACTACTCTGAACATTCTGGAATATGCTATTTAGTGAAATATGTACACATTTCTGTTGGGAATAGAATTGCTAGGAGTAGGAGACTTCCGATCAAGATGGAGGAATAGACGGTACCCAGCATCACCCTCTCCCACAATCAATCAATTTACAACTATTAAAAAGCAACAACTGCCAAGCTGGGGTTGCTATAGCTCGGGAGAAGAGAAGAGACCTACAGAATTCGTAAAGGCAGGAGAAGCCATGATGTTGGAAAGAAAGGACCGTTCGAACTGTTTTAAGCACTGACCATTTTAAGGCTGGCCCTGGTAAGCACACAGAGCAAGAGCTGGCAAAAGCTGCTGCTGTGCACTTTATATGAAATTGCTTGGAGGCGGCAGGAGAGAAGAGGGCCTTAGTGGCCCCCAGGCCAGCAAGACCACTAACAGGGTTCCTGTGGACCCACATAGGAGCAAGGGGCCATAGATAACTGGAAAAAGGAGCCATGCAGAGGTTGGTGAGTCATTGCAAGGGACTGGTGCACAGCCTGTCCCTGAGAAGCATTTGGAGTGCGGGTGGTAGGGGAAATGAGCCCACTGGGGGAACACTGGGACACAGCATGGACAGCTGATCTGCCCTCCAACCAGCACAGGCCCACTCAGTATAGACTGGTCAGGGATATAGAACTACAGGGGGTGCAGTTTGCTGAAAAGACTCAGGCCCTGACCAGAGTTTCCACACAATCCAAGTGTACCGAACCTCACAAGACCTGGAAGTGCTTACAGGGTCAACAATTAAACCCTGAGCTGCACAAAAAGCCTTCTCCAGAGAATCGGCAGCAAAACAGTAATTTAGCTCACCCACAGAGTTCAAGTGCTGGTTCCCACAGGAATTTTAGAAGTAACCAGAAGACAACAAGTTAGTTCCAGTACAGAGTTTAGGGGTGGGAATAGCGAATAATCCAATACAGAACTGAAAGAAAAAACAAAAAACCCTAGGGGTCAGAGACAAAGTTCTGATATTAACCAGTAAAGGTCTAACACCACCAGAGAACACCTATAAAACCTAGAAGGGGGGCCGGCCCAGTGGCGTACTGGATAGTGCGCCGCTTGGGAAGCGCGGCGGCGCTCCCGCCCAAGGGTTCGGATCCCACATACAGACCGGTTCCTGCTCACTGGCTGAGCGAGGCGCGGGAGCAACACCGAGGGCTGCGATCCCGTTGCCGGTCCCCGGTCCGGTACGGGGGCAACACTGAGGGTTGCGATCCGTTGCCGGACACGGAAAAAGACAAAAGACAAAAAAATAAATAATAATAATAATTTAAGTAGAATGACACACACAAAATCTCCAACTCAGAAAATATTTTTAGCCAAAACAGTTAGGAGAAGAAATAATTCTTGATAGTGGAACAAGGAAAAAACACTTGAGAAAATAATCAAAAAATGTGTATTCTAGCAGGTAAAACCCATTCCATGAAGTAATCCTGTCTCCCCAAAAGCTGTTGCTAAAATCCTAATGGTACATAAAACAGATATGAACAAGTAATACAGCATGGGGTAATTTTTGCAAAGTTCAAAATTAAATTAGAAAAAAAAAAAAAAAAAAAAAAAAAAAAAACCTAGAAGGACTGAAAGCCCCCCGGGCTCCCAAGCCAGAGGAGGGGGAGGGCTGAAAGCCTCAACCACCCCCAGCCCCCCGCAACGTCCACATCCAGCCCAGCGACGACCACCAGGTTGCCACTGGAAGTGCCCCTGGCTCCCAAGCTGGGGCTGGGGGATGCCAAGGGCCTCAGCCATGCCCATCCAACATCCAAATCCAGCAGTGACCACCAGGCTGCCACCAGAAGTGCTGCCAGTTGGGGGGCCAAGGGCCTCAGTCATGCCCCTCAATGTCTGCATCCAGTCCAGTTACGATGAATAGGCCACCACCAGAAGCCCCCTGGGCTCTCTTGCCAGAATGAAGGGGGTGCCACAGGCCTCCACCACATCCAACCCTCCCTCTTTCCTCCTCCTCTCACTCTGTCTCCCTTCCCTTTCCCCTCCCCGCTCCAACTGCTCCACAACAACATCTTAGAATGTAAAAAAATAATGATAATAATAAATAAATTTAAATAAAAAGAATTGCTAGGGGTAGAATTGCTTGTCAAAGGGTATGTGTACATTTAGCTTTAATAGACACTGCAAAGTGTTTCCAAAGTGGTTGTGTCAATTTACACACCCATCGGCAATGTATGAGAGTTATGGTTGCTCCACATCTTCACTAACCCTTGGCATTTCCCAACTTTTTAATTTTAGCCATTTGGGTGGGTGAACCATGGTAGGTCATTGTGGTTTTAATTTGTGTTTCCCTAATGACTAATGAAGATGAGAACCTTTTCATATGTTTATTAGCCATGACGGATATCTTCTTTTCTGAAGTATTGTTCAATTTTTTGCCATTTTTTTCTATTGGGTTGTTTTTCGTTTTTATTGATTTGTTGGAGTTCTGCATATATATTCTATGTATTAAGTCCTTTGACAGATACATGTACTGTGAATATCTTCTTCAATTTTGAGTTGCCTTTTTACTCTTAAAGAGGTGTTTTATGAGCAGAAGTTCTTAATTTTAATATAGTCTAATTTATCAATCTTTTCAGCTATATTCAGCAGTTTTTGGTACTGCTTAAGAAATTTTTGTCTACTCCAAAGTTTACAGTTAAGTACTGTCTCTGCTCTTCTCAAAAAGGGAAGATAACTACAGAAATAGAAGATATATTTTAAATTATAAAAAACCTGCATTAATGACTTCACACCAAAAAATATGAACACTGGGCCTTTCTGTCCCCCACCTTCAGGTATTCATATATTTTGGTATGAAGTTATTTATGGAAGTCTCTCATAATTTAAAAAATCTCTTCTGTTGCTATAGTTTTTTCCCCTCTTTTCATATCTGGTGCTGTTTCTTTGTGTCCTATTTATTTTTCTTGATTATATTTGCCAAAAATTAGTATTTTTATTAGACTTTTCAAAAAGTCATCTTTTGATTCAACTGATCACTTCTCTTGCTTTTTTTTTGTTTTCCATTTCATTCATGTTTTCTTTTATCTTTGCATTCTTCTACTTCTCTGGTTTGATTTTATATCCCTGACTCCAAATTGATCTTTCCATCAATATATAGACATGTCGGGCTGGCCTGGTGGTGCACTCGGTAGAGTGTGGCGCTTGGGAGTGCGGCGGCACTCCCGCTGAGGGTTTGGATCCCATATAGAGACCAGTCCGCTCACTGGTTGAGTGCAGTGCAGGCGCAACACCGAGGGTTGCGATCCCGTTGCCGGTCGTGGTACAGACGCGACACCGAGGGTTGCGATCCTGTTACCAGTCATGAAAAAAGACGAAAAGGGAAAAAAAAAAAAAAAATATATATATATATATATATATATATATATATATACATGTGTATCTAACAGGTATCTCAAATTCAACATCTTTAAATGGAATTTCAACTTCTCGTCACATATGCTCTTCCTATTCCCAGATTCCTTAACTTGGTATTGCACCATCAGTTTTCCAAACAACCTGAACAAGAACGTGTTCAAGTCCTATTTTCTCCTTACTTCCACATCCTTTTGGTTTCCATTTCCATCTGTTCTGCCTTTGAAATATTTCTCAAGTCTGGCCCTGTTGCCACTGTGCTAATCCAGGCTGTCATCACTGCTTTCTTGGTGAATGACAGCTGAGTCTCCTAACTGGCTTCCTGATGTCATCATTGCCTCTCCAGTCTGTTTTCCAGAGTGCCAAAGAGTGAAGTTATTATTTTCAAATGTTTCAAGTTGATTTATTTTGTGTGATTTCAAAGGGCAGAATGAGAGTTAATAGATGAAATTCTGGGGGAGAAAACTGGGGGGCAGAAATTGATTTTGGCTCAACAAAAGGAAGAACTTTCTTTTTAAATATTTTAAAGCAATATAATAACAACAATAAAGTAATTTAAATAGCAATACAAATCTAATTGTCCTACCATCCTATCAATACTGTTTTCATTTCTATATATCCCATTCTCTCCAGTATTTTTCCATGGATATATATATTTGTAATTGGATTTAATCATGGTGTATATATAAATTTATTTTAATTTTATACTTAACATTAATTTTGGAAATATGTCCCACCATTATTAATCTTCATATATTTATTTATTTATTTATTTATGATGTCTATTATTTCATAAATGCATACATTATACATATTTATATAAATGAATAAAAGGGGTTATATATGGAAAAATAACGAAAGCAAACTGTAAACAAGGATTACCATTAATCAACTCTGTGCACTTGAGGTCAAACAACAGTAATGAAAGAAAAACTTTAGTTACCCTGAAGTGGCTACTTAATTATTTATCTGAATTGCATACATTTATTTATCTTTATTTTATTTTATTTTGGCCACAAAACAAGTCTTAATACATTTAAAAAGACTAAGATCATAGAAAACATGTTCTCTGACCACAATAACAGAAGGGAATTTAGAAAATTCACAAATGTGTAGAAATTAAATAGCACTGTCCTAAATAAACAATGGGTAAAAAGGAAAGTCACAGGGAAATTAGAGAGTACTTCGAGGTAAAAATGAAAGTGCAACGTATTAAAATTTATAGGATGCCGGGGTCAAGCAGTGCTTAGAGGAAAATTTATGCTTGTAAATACCTACATTAAAAATAAGAAGAATATCAAATCAGTAATGTAAACCTCTACCTTAAGAAAATAGAAAAAGAACAGCAAACTAAACCAAAAGCAAATATAAGTAGGAAATAAGAAAGATTACATTGGAAATAAGAAAGATTACTTAGAAATATATGAAGTAGGGAATTAAAAGAACAATAGAGAAAATCAGCAAAACCAAAAGTTGATTCTTTAAAAAGATCAACAAAGTTTGCAGACCTTTATCTAGATTAATCAAGAAAAAAGACCAAAATTACTAAAACCAGAAATAAAGCAGGGGCATTATTACATTGTCTTTATGGTTTTTTGTGGTGGTAAGATTTAGTTTCTTTCTTTTTCTCATTTGTGTTTTTGTTCTGCCAATGGGTTTTGTTCTTTCTTGTGTATTCATGGTAGTGATTATTATTTTTTGGACTCCAGATGCAAGACTTCCTTGAGGATTTCTTGTAGGGCTGATCATGTGGTGGTGAACTTCCACAGTTTTTGTTCGTCTGGAAAATACACGATTTTATCCTCATTTCTGAAGGATAGGTTTGCTGGGTACAGTATTCTTGGCTGGCAGTTTTTCTCTTTTAGTATTCTCTCTTTTAGTATATGATTCCATTTTTTCTGGCCTGTACAGTTTCTGTTGAGAAGTCTGCTATTAATCTGATAGGGGCTCCCTTATAGGTGACTTGATGCTTTTCTCTTGCTTCTTTTAAGATTCTCCCTTTGTCTTTGAGCTTTGCCAGTTTGACTAGGAAGTGTCTTGGAGAGGATCTTTTGGGTTTAATCTGTTTAGGGATCTTTGAGCCTCCTGGATCTGAAGGTCTGTGTCTCTCCCTATACCTGGGAAGTTTTCTGACATTATTTTGTTAAATGGGTTTTCCATGCCTTTTCCTTTCTCCTTCCCTTCTGGAATGCCCATGATTTGTTTGTGCACTTAAGGTTGTCTGCAAGCTCTCTTAGATTTTCTTCATTTTTTTTTCCTTTAAAAAAGATGACCAGTAAAGGGTATCCTAACACTTGACTTGGTGTTGTCAGCACCACACTCTCCCAAGTGAGCCATGGGCCGGCCCTTTTCTTCATTTTTTAAAATTCTTTTTTCTTTTCTTTTGTCATCCTGGGTTATTTTTATTTATTTATTTATTTTTCCCTTTTTGTCTTTTCTTGTGACCGGCAACGGATCGCAACCCTCAGTGTTGCGCCCGTACCGGACCGGGACCGGCAACGGAATCGCAACCCTTGGTGTTGCTCCCGCCCCTCCCTCAGCCAGTGAGCGGCCGGTCTGCATGTGGGATCCGAACCCTCGGCAGAAGCGCCGCCGCGCTTCCCAAGCGGCGCACTGTAGCAGTGCGCCACCGGGCGGCCCGTCCTGGGTTATTTTGAAAAGATTATCTTCAAAATCAGAAATTCTTTCTTCTGCTTGTTCTAGCCTGCTGCTTAAGCTCTCAGATGTGTTTTTTATTTCATTTAGTGAATCTTTCAGTTCCATGAGTTTCTACTTTCTTTTTAAAGGTATTAATCTCTTTGTAAATTTCCTCCTTCATACCCTGAATTTTTTTCTCATTTCATTATGTTGTGTAACTGAGTCTTCTTGCATCTCAGTGAATTTCCTTAAGATTGTTGCTCAGAATTCCTTTTCAGTCATTTCAAGGGTTTCCTGCTCTATAGGGTCTGGTATTTGAGAATTACTGTATTCTTTTGGTGGTATCACATTTACTTGGGATTTCATATTTCTGGTATCTCTGTGTTGATATCTGGTCACCTGGTAGAGGAGCTGTTTCTTTTATTACTCTGGAGTGGGCTTTTAGGAGAGACCATCCTCTTCTTTTTCTCATATCCACTTGACTCACCTTGTGTCAATGCAGTTGAGTCTCTGGCAGGCCATCTGCACAGTGGCTGTGGCTACTGCTGTGGTGTTGAGCCACTTTAGTGGCAGCCATGGCTGTGGCGGTGGTTGTGGTGAGCCACCCATGTGGAAGCACTGTGTTTGGCATGCTCTCTTGCCTGCTTCTGGGTGGGAGTGCTGCCCTTGGCTCCTGCCTAAGACCCTGGCCATCAACCTTTATATGTTTAATTATAATGACTTTTTGTTATATTTAGGTACTCTGCTATTTCCCTACTTCTAAATATTTAGATTAATTCCTGATTTTGCTATTATAAATAGAGTTGTAATGTTTTAGTCTGTTTTGTGTTGCTGTAACAGAATACCTGAGACTGGGTGACTTATAAAGGAAAGAGGTTAATTTGGCTTACAATTTTGGGACAGCCAGCATCTGGCACGGGCCTCGGGCTGCTTCTGCTCATGGCAGAAAGTGGCAGGCTGCTGGTGGGTATGAGCAGATCACATGGTGAGAGGAAGCAAGAGAGAGAAGCAAGAGGTGCCAGGGTCCTATAAACAATAAGCTCTCGTGGGAACTAATAGAGCGAGAACTCACTCATTAATCCCCCCTCCCCCAGGGAGAGCATTAATCCATTCATGAGGGATCTGCCCCCCATAACTCAATTCGTTTCCAACACTGCCGCATTGGGGATCAAATTTCCACATGAGTTTTGGAGGGGACAACACATCCAAACTCCATCATGTAATAAATACCTTTGTACATGTGAAGGCATTTGGCCTTATTTTCTATGGATATAGAATCAGGAATGAAATTTACAGAGGCTGAAAATTTGTATAACTCTTGATTGAGTATTACCAAGTCAATTTCCAGAAGCTGACAGCTTTTCTACCTCCTCAGGATGGATTTTCTAACAGTGACAACTACTTAATAAATCAGGCTGCCTTGTGAAGGGATGAACTTTCTGTCATCAGCTGTGCTCAACATAAATATATATTTGTGTTCAAGATAGAGTACAGATGATTGTCTTTAGGTTGTTGCAAAAGAAAATCATGATTTAGGGGGAGGGTTGAACTAGATTCGCCTCAGAGATTGCTTTCATATTAAGATTCTTTGGAATATTTTTTGAGTTCCTATTAAGAGAATAATGTCCTGCTAAGCACTGTGGGGAAAACAAGTATGTATAAGACATATCTTCTGCCCTGGAGAACAGTGGCTGAAGAGATAACACCTACATAATGTAATGAGAAATGATGATAAGGAGTATATGAATGATAGAAATAATATTAACTAACAATATTGAGCATAATTCTCAGGGATTTACATGTATTATCATTTTAAATCTTCCCAGCTATTTCATAAGGTAAATAATATTATTATTTGGATTTTACAAATCAGGAAACTGAGACTTATAGAAATTAGCTCAAGGCTTCACACATAGTGAATAAGTAGTAGGGCCAGAATTCAAAGGCAGTTGGACTCCAAAGTCTGTGCTCTTATGATAAAGAAATAAGGATCAATTGGCATTGTGCGGGAAGGTTTCATTGAGTTGATGATTTTATGTATGAATTGTATTTTGATTGGCAGGAATTAAAGTGGAGGACATTTCCGGGAAAGTTGGAAAGTATAGTATTGTAGCATCAGAACTTCTATCTCTCTAAACTGGAATTCCGGTATTGAACTTTCCACACCTTTCCTGTATCCTACATGGCTTTGATGAAGTCTCTTTACTCTTGATAACCTTTAACTCAAGGATGTTTTAAAAACTTTTAAAAATCATAAAATTTTTTTATTAGAAAAGAAAGTTTACGGGCCGGCCCGGTGGTGCACTGGATAGTGCGCCGCTTGGGAAGCGTGGCGGCGCTCCCATCCGAGGGTTCGGATCCCACATACAGACCGGTTCCCGCTCACTGGCTGAGCGAGGCGCGGGAGCAACACCGAGGTTTGCAATCCCGTTGCCGGTCCCCGGTCCGGTACGGGGGCAACACTGAGGGTTGCGATCCGTTGCCGGACACGGAAAAAAGACAAAAGACAAAAAAAAAAAAAAAACAAAAAAAAAAAAGTTTAAAAAATCTCATTTAAACAGCTTATATTGCTTTTCCCCCAATGATCCATAGTAAAAAAAGGATTTAACATAATCTTCTTATTGTGGGATTGTTGTAAGATTGAAAAT
>NW_007726795.1:281930-306757 GCF_000696425.1 Galeopterus variegatus | reverse complement strand
TTTTAAAAAAAAAAAAAAAAAAAAAAAAAAAAAAAAAAAAAAAAAAAAAAAAAAAAAAAGAAAAGAAAGTTTACAAAATCTCATTTAAACAGCTTATATTGCTTTTCCACCAATGATCCATAGTAAAGAAAGGATTTAACATAATCTTCTTATTGTGGGATTGTTGTAAGATTGAAAATTTTAAAAATTTAATATGATTTTCTTTTTCACATTATTCCTTGTCTCAGTCACAGAAAGACAAATACAACAAAATTTCTACCAATAGTTGAAAGTGTTCAGTAGTTGTACTGTTCACTTTCTGGTGTGGTCTTTAAGATCTAAGGAATAATGTGAAGGTGAGATTGCAATTTGGCAATGGATTCAGAAATGATGAAAGCACACACATTTGAAATTTAAAAATTCTTGAATTATAAGAACTTTGAAAACCTAACTCTACTTGGAAAATAGGGCATGGAACTCAAGTAAGAGATCAAAGAATCCTAGGACAACTGGATAGTAAAACTGTCTGAAAAACGCTATCCCAAGTGTGTCCTTATCATTTTATCTGTCCCCACACAACACTTTCAGGACAGGTCTTTATTCCAAATAAGGGTGGTTTGGGCCTAAGGCCTAGCTAGTAAGGCCACAGAAACACAGTGGTACCTCACAGAATTTTGGATAGTTGGGCCTGTTTCCCCTGTCATAGTCAACTGTACAGATAGCAGTAGACATATACACTGAAGGCAACTTCCCCTAGAAAAAGACAGTCTTCTTTGAAGAACTCACCTATATGGTGATGGTCAACATATGTTCTAGAAGTGGATATAGAATCTTATTTAAATTTATGCTAAGTTTATGCTGAGGGAAAAGTACTTCTTTCTAATATAGTTTAACCCCTTAAATGGCTAGTAATTATTGACACATACTGTGTGTTAGTCTGTTTTGTGTTGCTATAACAGAAATACCTGAGACTGGGTAATTTATTAGGAAAAGAGGTTTATTTGGCTTATGATTCTGGGACAGCTGCATCTGGCACGGGCTTTAGGCTGCTTCTACTCATGGTGGAAAGCATCAGGAAGCTGGCAGGTATGAACAGATCACATGGCGAGAGAGAGGGGAGGTGCCAGGTCTTTTAAACAACCAGCTCTGGTGGGATCTCACTCAGGACCCCACCCCCCAGAGAGAGCATTAATTCATTCATGAGGGATCCGCCCGCATGTCTCAAACTGCTCCCAACACTGCCACATTGGGGATCGGATTTCCACATAAGTTTTGGCAGGAACAACACATCCAAACTCTGTCATACAGACAGCTTTAAAAAGATGGGGGGTTGGGCCGGCCCGGTGGCGCACTGTAGCAGTGCGCCGCTCGGGAGTGCGGTGGCGCTCCCGCCGAGGGTTCGGATCCCACATACAGACCGGCCGCTCACTGGCTGAGCGAGGAGCGGGAGCAACACCGAGGGTTGCGATCCCGTTGCCGGTCCCGGTCCGGTACGGGCGTGACACTGAGGGTTGCGATCCGTTGCCGGTCACGAAAAAAGACAAAAAGGAAAAAAAAAAAAAAAGATGGGGGGTTAATGTTGCCCAAGTCTACCTTGGAGACTGATAGTCCTAGTTTATTAAGCCATTACAGCTCTTTAGGAATTAATATTTTTATCATATTTTAAGTTAGGGATCTATATGCTATAATTTTTTAATTTCCTGAGATCCTATGAGTCTGTACCTCCATGTAAGAAAGAGTGGTTAGATACTCTGTACAGATTTTTTTCCTTTGTAACTAGGAATCTTGATCCGGAATGATATATTTTTTCATCTGTAACATATGAATTTCACAGAAGCATAAGTAATTCATACAAATTATGTTTTTTGAGGATGGGCTAAAGGCAGAGAATACTGTTTTCTTATGAGTTACAAGCATTTCTAAAATTTATTTAATAGTTTATCATTTGAGGGCCGGCCCAGTGGCGCACTGCTACAGTGCGCCGCTTGCGGCGGTGCTCCCGCTGAGGGTTCGGATCCCACATACAGACCAGCCGCTCACTGGCTGAGCGAGGTGCAGGCGCAACACCGAGGGTTGCGATCCCGTTGCCGGTCCCGGTCCGGTACGGGCGCAACACTGAGGGGACACTGAGGGTTGCGACCCATTGCCGGTCACGAAAAAAGACAAAAAAAAAAAAAATAGTTTATCATTTGATTCAGTTACAACGAATGGTTTGCTTTTTAAGCATATTCCAGACGTATATACTATATTTCACTATTTTCCAAGTGTAATAAAAAATAGTTTGCATTTTGCATGGATTTCTGCATTTTTTTTTTTTTTGTCTTTTTGTCTTTTTTCCGTGTCCGGCAACGGATCGCAACCCTCAGTGTTGCCCCCGGTCCCGTGTGGAGATGCAGGGTATCAATCGTATAACTTCGTATAATGTATGCTATACGAAGTTATTACGGTGTGGCCCCCATACCGAACCGGGGACGGGCAACGGGATTGCAACCCTCGGTGTTGCTCCCGCACTTCGCTCAGCCAGTGAGCAGGAACCGGTCTGTATGTGGGATCCGAACCCTCGGGCAGGAGCGCTGCCGCGCTTCCCAAGCGGCACACTTATCCAGTGCGCCACCGGGCCGGCCTTCTGCATTGTTTTTTAATTTAAAAATAATATTTTGAGGTAGGTTTTTTCCTTTTGGTGAATTACACAAAAGAAACCATAAATTATAACAATATATCGTTTACCTGGATGTTTTTTTTTTCCCTCCATGAAACCCGTTTCTTACACTTTTGTTCCAACACATTTAACAAAAATGCAAATGATTTGTTTTTAAGACATTAAAATGGAAAGTATATTGTTGCCAAAGCAAATGGCACCATTTAAGTGTGGACTAGAAAGATCTTTTCTGAATTCATTAGGATTTCTTAGAATTGTTTTGTATGCCAGCCAGTTGATTAAGACAAGAGCCTTTTCATTCAGAACCTATTTTCTCGCACTAAATTCTGAACTGAAGTTTTGCGTTTTTTTGAGGTATAGTTTGATTTTTACAGCATCGTATCTCATAAGGCATATATGCCTTGTTTGCTATGATGTAGTGTTGGCAGGAATATCTCAGATTATTGGAAGTGGAGTTGATTATTGAAAATATTGGAGGAGGCACATTATCTACAGAATATATACATCCTTAAAAACCACACATCATTCTCTCTTTATCGTGGGACTATAGTCCTTTTCTTTATGTTTACTAGTGCACATCACTAGAATGCTTAAAATGAAAGTTATCAACATAACCAAGTGTTCAAGGTTGTGAAGCTTTTGGAATTCTCATACATTGATGGTGGGTGTGTAAAATGGTGCAACTACATTGTAAAATCAATTTATCAAATTCCTATAAAGTTAAATGTACACTTACCATGTGATGCAGCAATTTTCACGTCTAGGTATTTACCCAAGGGAAATGAAAACATACAATCAAAGAAGACTTATACATGAGTGCTCATAGCAGCTTTATTCATAATAGCTCCAAATTGGAGTCAACCCAAATGTCCATCAATAGTCAAAGGATTAACAAATTGTGGTATTTTATACAATGAATTATTGCGAGCAATGAAAGAGAACAAACGACCAATATATGCAAAAACGTGAATGAATTTTAAAATGTCAAAACAGACATGAAAGAGTAAATGCTGTGTAATTTCAATTACATGAAATTCTAGAAGAAGCAAACTAATCTATAATGAAAGGAAACAAATCAGTGTTTGCCTAGTAGGGAAGATTTAGTGCAAAGAGGCATAAGGGAACTTTTTAGGGTGATGAAATGTTCTATATCTCAGTTGTGGTGGTGATTACAAGGATATACACATTTATCAAAACACAAAGAAATATACATTTAAACTTTTATTATACGTAAATTTTGTCTCATTACAGATGAATTTTAAAAAGCAGTGATCCACAGTGTTAATCAGTAAAGCTCTATTGATACTTGTCCCAAATCGTAAACAACCTGAATGTCCCTCAGTGAAAGATTGGTTCAATAAATTTCGGTAGAACAATAAAATGAAGCACTATGTAGCCTTTGAAAACATATTAGAGAAAAAAATTATTGACCTGGAGAAAATATTTATACTTGTTTGGTAAGTGAAGGAAAAAATAAAACAAGTCATCTATCAACCTTCCAATACATAATATAATTTGGGTTATGTCAATAACTTGTGATTTTATTATTGTAACTATAAAACTCTACACAGAGCTGAGTCTTGTAGTGAGCCATGGTTACTTGCACAAGTTTTTGTTTGCCCTACAGTTAATAATTGTTTTTCATCTGCTTAGTTTACTCTTTACTTACTCCTAATTCAACTCCAAACTTTCTGCTGATTATCTAGATCTGTACTGCCCAAAATGGTAGACACTAAACACATGTGGCTATTAAAATTCAAATTTAAATTAATTTTTTAAAAATGATAAGTTCAGTTCCTGTCACACTAGCCATATTTCATGTACTCTGGCTAGTGGCTTATGTATTGGACAGTGCAGGTATAGAACATTTCCATCATCATAGAAAGTTCTAATGGACAGTGGTGATCTAAATCTCCTCTCAGATATTCAGAAACAATTTCATCTTCATTGAGAAATTTCTCATGGAGCTTTTCACCTTTGACAAAATCTGGATGGTTGCTCTTTCTTCCTAGTGCCAGGCTCTCATCCTGGAATTTCCCTTCACCAGCTTCTGGGGAATTCCTTGCCCCTCTGCTGAGTTAGATCTCTTGTTTATTATTATTGGTTTGCTCCCTCATTTCAGTGGAGCTTATACTCTGGTAACTTCCTTAGAGAAGATTGCATGGGAGGTAAGTTTTTGAGATTTTACATGCCCTAGAAATATCATTAGTCTATCCTTATATTTGATTGAGAGACTGGCTGTAAATAAAAATCTAGGAGGACAATATTTTCATGATAATGTTTCATTGTTCCTCTCTCTTCTAGCTTTCAGTGTTGCTGTTTGGAATGCCATTCTGATTGTGATTCTTTGTGTATTATCTGTTTCTTCCTGTCTAGAAGTTTTTTCCTCAGGGTTCTGAAATTTTGTAGTGGTGTGCCTTGATATAGGCCTGTGATTTTCCCCCATTATTTGTGTTAAACACTCAATGGCCCATTTCAATCTGGTAACTCAGGCACTCCTTCAGTTCTGGGAAATTTTTGTGAATTATTTCCTTGATGAAAATTATGTCCTATGAAATTTCTCTTCTTTTTTTCTGGATCTCCTAATATTTAGATATTGGACCTAATGTACAGTTACACTCTATAAAATTTTTTTTCTCTCCCATTTTCCATATGTTTGTGCTTTTGTTCTGTTCTTGGGATGAACTCTTCAACATAGTCCTACTGTATTGATTTTTTCATTTGTCCTATTGAAATTTCATTTCCAAGAGCCTTTTGTTGTTCTCTGAACATTCCTTTTTATGGCATTCTGTCTTGTTCATGATTACGAATTGTCTCTTATCTTGGAGGATGATATTTATCTCTATATGGATTTTTTCTCTCTGTATGTCTGTGTTTGTTTCCTCTGTTTCCTATTTTTTCCACTTGCCTCTTCTCCCTCTCTCTCCTTAGGGGTCCTGAGATGTCTGATAGTTCTTGATTGTCTGCTTACATTTAAGAGTGGGGGGCTAAAAAGCTCTGAGCTTTGGATTTGCACAATCAGGCTTGCTGATTGTGGCCTTCATTAAAGAATGACCTGGCTGGGCCTTTGGGAGAATTCCCAATATCTGTATTTTAAAATCTTTCCTCTTTTGTCAGTTTCCTCAGAATCTATGCTGGCCGCCAGTGTTTTGGGAGCCAGATAGAGAGAGAGGGCTGAGAGTCTCTGCATTCAGTATGCATATTTTCACTTAATTCCCTGATTCCAGTACCATAACCCTGCCTCAACTGTACTTTGTATTCCAAACACTTTCTGTACCCTCTATAGAACAAAGCTCTGATTTTATCCCAGGGTGAAAAAGGAGCAACTGCTTGGTTCTACAAAGTTGGAAAGGGGATCTGAGGATTCCGCTGCTTCATAAA
This sequence comes from Galeopterus variegatus, assembly GCF_000696425.1. Taxonomy (NCBI): domain Eukaryota; kingdom Metazoa; phylum Chordata; class Mammalia; order Dermoptera; family Cynocephalidae; genus Galeopterus; species Galeopterus variegatus. Next base: position 300,738 of record NW_007726795.1, on the reverse strand, counting down.
CGTCTTTCAGTTGGTCTTCCTTATTTTAGTTCCTTTAACCACCCTCTTTATTCCCTCTTCTAAAAGTATCTGATGATGGAATTCCTTACAACGATGTACATTTGGTTCGTCCTTGGTTTGGTTCACCGCTTGTTCAGGTTTCTCAGGTCTGCTATCTTAGTTACATCTCTTCTGTCTGCTTTCCAGCTTCTAGAATTTCATTGCTGCTGTCTTCTCTCTTATTCTTTCTGTCCTTTTGGATTTCCACCTTTTAAATATATCTCTTACTGTCAGTCTAGTGGAGTTTTGGGAGGAAACTAAATAAATGTGTGTGTCAATCTACTATCTTTATCTAGAAGTCAGTAAATATAAGTCTAAAAACATAAATATGTCAAGAGTTAGTTATAAGACAAGCAGTGCATTTTTTCTTTAAGCATTTTGGTCTGAAAGATAAAGATAACATTACTTGTATCATACAAAATTTCTGAGAATTAATAAAGTATTATTTAAGAATTTTATCATAAAAATCACTTCATAATACTGTAAAAATATTACAAAACTACATTTAAATAACTTAAGTCTAAATGGTCTCAAGAAGTGAATTCTAGCTTATAGTCTTCCACTTGGAAATAAATACCTCAGCTGGGTAGAAGACCAATGAATATAATAAATGACATTATCTGAAAATACTTGCATGGTTTTTAATTTCTCATTCATATCTTTTCAGAGCTTGCCGGACATCTCTAGTCTCAATTTAAGAAAAAAAATATTGGTAAAAGATAGTTTGAAAGTCAACATAATTGCTTTCATGTTAATTTATAAGAACACATGGAAAGGTCAAATTCTTCCACTTGGTTTTGGATGCTTTGTGTTATAATCCTAACTTTGTTCAAAAGTAAGTCTTTCCGGCTGGCCAGTTAGCTCAGTTGGTTAGAACGTGGTGCTGATAACACCAAGGTCCAGGGTTCAAGTCTTGTACTGGCCAGCTGCAAAACAAAACAAAACAAAACAAAAAACCAAACAAGCAATGCTCTCCAAAAGTAAGACTTTGAAATTCTCAGAGTAGGAGAGGAGGAAAATTTGAATGAAGTAGGTCTAAACATTAAGTAGAAAAAAAGCCTTCAAGTGATCCTGATTACCCCTCTAGTAACTGTCCTGTTTCCTTCCTTTCCACAAGATGCTTTCTATTTACTGCACCCCTCCTTACCTGTTCTTCCATGCAGAAAGCTGGCTTCTTCCCCCACCTTCACTTTCCTAACTACTCTCTTCAAAATAAACAATGACTTCCTAATTAGCATATATCATAGCCTTTGCTCCTTTTTTTTTTAAAAATCTTCTTTCTTTTTATTAAAAACACATTCAAAACATTTTTTTAGATGTTTGAGAAAAGAGAAAAGGTCATTCACAACCTCATTGAGATGCAACTGCTTTCATTTTTCTTCTTTTCCATCCTGATGACAGTCACATATGATTTTACTGTTAAAGTCATAGCAGAAATATAACTGTATACTCTTTTATATTTAATATTGGATAATAAATATTTCCCATAGTTTCATGTGGTTCTCATCACTGTCATTATAATCATTGCTTTATGTTCCATGAAGTGGGAGTACCAGAATTTACTTCCATTTCTATTCTGTGGATCATTTGAGTTGTTTCAAGTACTTTTTCCTTACACTTAGAGAAAACAGTAGAATTAATTTTTGTCTTCATTTCTTTGCTCCTTTTTTAAACGATGTTGGCTATATAGTCTTTTAAAAACATTCCTTCTATTTCTGTGATACTGTTCTTATTCTCTTTCCATCTGTCTGAACTGTTATCCATTTTTCTCTTTTGCTTTTGTTCCTCCTCACACATCTAATGTTGGACATCCCCCAACACCTCCAAGGTCTTTGACCATATGCTCTTCCAGCTCTACATGCTTTCCTTTGGAGGGTCCATCCATTCTCAGAGCTTCAGCTACCACATGTGTGCCCGTTGACTTCCAAATGTCTTCTCTTGAGCACTGACCATGCCCAAGAGCCCCAATTCTGTATCTTTAACCTTCTGTTTGGCATTTCCACTTTGATGTCCCACTACCGTGTCAAATCCAGTATGCTCATCTTTTTATTCATCACTGCCCTCTCCCTTCCACACCCAGAACAAATTTCCCTATCTCTCAGCATCACCTTTGTCTCAATGTCTGAAGTTCAGGATCTTGAAATCATTCTCCTGCATAGTCAAGTATCAGAATTCCCCCAAGCCTTCTCTTTCCAGTCTGTTCTGACTGCCAAAACTCAAGTCCAGACCTTCTTGCTCTCCCATTTGAATTGCTACCACAGCCTCCAGGCTCTCCCACAGCCTCCTGCTCTGTGCTGCATACCATTGCCATCTAATCTTTGAATACAACTTTCATCATCTCACTTCCCTAATCGAAAATATCTCATGACTCCTATTTCCTACTTAATCAAGTCTAAACACCTCGACCTGGCTTTTAGGCTGCTCACAGTCTGGCTCCACCTTACCTGTCTTATTTCCCACTATTACCCAACATGTTCCCCTTCCTTGAGTTAGGTCACTTTTCTCACTGTCATGAGAACAAGCCAAATTCATTTCTGCTCTCATATCTTGACAAATATACTTTCTCTTATCCAGAATGCCTTTTTTCCCCATTGACCCAAATCTAATCCATCTTGCAAGAGAATTGTCTATGCTTCCTATGTCTACTTCCCTGCTTTCTATTCTCTTTAACTCACTTTGATCATCCCCACCACTCCTCTGTCCAATCCACAATTCTCATTATTTTCCTTCTATTTTGCTCCTCCTCCCACCTCTAATTGTGGGCATCCCCCAACATCTCCAAGGTCTTTGTCTATATGCTCTTCCAATCTACATGCTTTCCTTTGGAAGGTTCATCCATTTTCAGGGCTACAAGTATCACTTCCTCAGTCTTTCAATCTCAGTATATGACAACATCACTTATCCAGTTGCACCAACCAAAACCCTAGGAGCCAATCCTGGTTTTTCTACCTCATAACCCACATTCAGTCCATCAGCAAGTCCAGTGAGCTTTCCATTCAAAACATACTTCAGATCTGACCGTTTTTCACTATCTCACTGCTACCACTCTAGCCCAAGCAAACAGTACCTCTACAGTTGTCCCCCTCCTCTCATTTTTCCCCTTACACAGTTTATTTTGCACAAAGCATCAAAGTCATCTTTAAATATGTGAATCTGTTCATGTCACTTTGCTGACTATGGCCTTTAAGGCCATACCTGATCTGCTTTAGCCAAAGATTCTAACCTTATCTCTTTACAATTTCCCTTTATTCATTCCCTTATGTCCAGTTTCTCTGGCCTTCTTTCTGTTTCTAGAGCGAGCTAAACTGATTGACACTTCACTTACACATGGACACATAGAATAGTTACTAGATAGGTTAGAAAAGAACAAATGTCTTCAGTTTCCACAATATTTTTCAGTAAAATATATATCAACAGGAAAAAACAATTCTTTTTTTCTAAAAAAATTTTTTTTCTAAAATCAGTATTTTTGTATGAGTTTATTTTTATTTTTAAATAACTTCAAGCTTACAGAAAAGCTGCAAGTACAGCACAAATCACGTTTTTTCTGAACCATTTGCTTCATCACCCCTAGAAACAAGGACATTCTCCTGCATACTCATAATACAACCAGGAAATTAATTTTGATACATTACTATCATCTAACCCTCAGACTCTATTCAAGTTGTGCTAGTTGTCTCAATAATATCCATTATAGCAAAAGGATCCAGGTTAGAATCATGTGTTGCATTTAGTTGTTAAATTTCTTTAGTGTTCTTTAGCTTGGAACAGGTTCTCAGTCTTTCCTTGACTTTCATAAACTTGGCATGTTTTAATAGAAAATGCCAGTTATTTTGTAGAATGTTCTTCAATTTGGGTTTGTCTCATGATTAGATTTATGGTATGCATGTTTTTAAAGAATACCACAGAAGTGGTGCTGAGTATCATTACTTCCCTCAAGTGGCACATGATTTTGATTTGCCCTATTACTGATGATGTTTATTTGGTTACTTAATTAAAGTCGTGTCTGCCAGCCTTCTCTACTATAAAGTTATTCTTTTTTCCTTTGTAACTAACAGTTTATAGGGAAGTACTTTGAAACCATGTAAATTATCCTGATCCTCATCAAACTTCTCGCTTATTAATTTATTTATGTCAATATGGACTCACGGGTCCTTATTTTATCCATTTCTATCATTATTTATTTTAATGCTCACACTCTCTAAGATTTTGCCAGTGGGAGCCCCTTCACGTTGGCTCCCGTCTTTTTTGACATGTTCCCCTAATTCTTTGAGCACTTCCTTACATTCTGGCACAGTAAGCTATTCCAGACTCACCTTGCACTTTCCCTGTCCAGTCCTAGAATCAGCCATTTCTCTGAGGACCCCTGGTTTTTTAGTAGTTCCTTTCAGTAGCCGAGATGTGGGATCTCTCAGTGGACAGAGCTAGAGAATATATGTATATACATATGCACACACACATTTATATTTATGTTTCTATATGGAAATTCATAAGTTCATTCCTATACCACCAATTCCAGTCCAATACAATAGAGATTGTTCTAGTTTTCTCACTCTCCACATTTGTAATTTCTTTCTCCATCAGCGAGAAACCTGGCTCCCATTATCCTTAACATTTTTACTTATTTGATCAGTTCCCTCAGATGTAACCAAACTCCCATCCTTGCTACCTTCCCTGCACACGTATAGGTCTCTATATCACTTCTGTAAGACTGACTCTTCTCCCTAGACTGCCTCCTCACCCTGACCGAGCTTTTGACACTCTGCCCTGGGCCTTTTCCCCATGTAGATGCCCTCCTCAACCTGCCCAGGTTCTGACGCCCCACTGTGGGTCACCCACACTTGTGATGCCCTCCTTATTCCATTCGGGCTCTGACTCTTCACACCATGCCTGTCCTCCACATGGTTACCCTTCTTACCCTGCTCAGGCTTTGATACCGTCCATGTGGATGCCTACCTTGCTTTGCCTCACATAACATGGGCTTTAAGGCTGAGATATTCATCACGGGTTGAGAAGAGGAAGAACAACGAAGGTCAATATTTTATTTAGAAAATGCTTTTTACTTAGTGTTGATCTTATTATGAGTTCAGAAAGCTCTAACATTTCTGTTCCTTTTCCCCTAAAAAATTTTTTCATATATTATCAGCCTGAAATACCATAGCAATCAGTGGACAAGGAGCCAAATCATTTTTGAAGGAACACTCAACTTAAATCAGTGTAGAAACAAAATAACCAGATAAAAAAGAAAGATTCCTTCACATTTTTTTTCATCTTTTGTTTAAATGTTTTGGTGTTGTGGACACAGTCTTGGAATCACTGTTGAGCACTAATGATTAATGATAAGTTTATAAACCTTACATTTTGAAGAAGGTGGCTTCTGATGCCTCAGGCCCTTGGATCAAAATTAATTTTTATCTTTTTAAACTGAAATATGCAAATATATAGTTACGATAACATTACTGTCATTCATTTATACCACAAGATTTTGCAAGGCAGTGTCTACATTGAATTGATTGTCCCTTGAAACTTTAGAACTAAAACCTCTGCAAGATTGCCCTTGATAACCTTTCCATAGAAGCACTGATAAGGAGCCGAGACCTTGCTATCAAAGAGACTAAACTCCTGGAGACTAAAACTTTCCCAGGACAAAAATACCCAACTTTGCCTCTGAATCCTTTCAAGATATAAACTAACCATTCTAAGAAGGAGCTTTCTCATTCCTACTCTTATTCCAAATTTTCTTTGTCTGAGAGGTAGATTTAGTCTTTCTTCTAAATCAAGATATGATAGAATTGGACTTTTGTTTAATTTTAAGCCAAAACATACCCAAACTCCCACTGCATTCCTTGGAAGACTAAATGCTATTGAAGTGCTCTCTTGGCCACATCTCACTTCTTGAGGGAGTCAACACTCTTCATCTGTATCCTCTCAGAGACCATGAAAAGGGGAAACAGCTTCTGTGACTTCTCCAACCAGGGGGGTCAGATTAGCTTTACAGTCCACTTATGAGGAAGCTAACAAGGCTCCTCTGTGGGTATTTGAGCACATTTTGCAAAACTGCTGATGACCTCATGAGCCAAAGAAATGAGGTTTCACATTGTGGACTAAGCCTAAATATTAATACTACTTTATATTTATGTAGTGTCTTTTTTCCAAGGAACTCCAGCCTCTTTACAGACATTATGTCATTAATCCTCAAAGCATCCCTGTTTGGTACATGGCAAATATTATCCCCCTCCCTTTTTTTTACTGTGATGGAAACTTACAAGTCAGTGATGGAACCCAGCCCCCTGGTTTTTAGTCTATGCACTGTACTATGAAAAAAGCCAGACGCATACTTTTTCAAGCCTATTCATTGCTTCTTGGGTGGGATTTGAGAGGATGTCTCAGTTTGTATGCATTTCAGTTTTCAGTGTCTCTAGCTTTAATGCTCCTCTTTTCCTTCTTTATTGTAAGTTAAGCATATGTAGTTTATCTTCCACTGTTGCATTTATGGGAACACTCTGGGATTCGTAGCTGAAATTTGAAGTGAAAGACTTTGTTTTTGAATATATAATTTCACTTATCACTCACCAATCTCTTATAACTTCTCAGACTCCAAAATAAGTGAGATTTAAAAAAAAAAAAAATCACCATGCCAGCTCCGGGCACGTTTTACTTATAGCAATTGCATGTCACCAAAGTCAGGTAATGTTCAAATAGGTACAACCAGTTCATATTGAATGATTAATGTACCAGATATTGTGCCAAACATTTTCAAATATATGATCTTATTTTACATATGTAATATTCCACGAGAACCTGTTAGATTTCAGTCCTATGTGTAGAAACACTCTCCTAGGGTAGGTTAAAAAAAAAAAAAAGGCACTAATAGAAATGTGGCCTCAGCTGCTATATCCTGAAAAAAGAACTCCCTCAATTAACTCTCATTCCCTCAGTGGAAATCCCCAGAATAAATATTTCCACAAAAGGGGAGAATGTGGGTAAATTCTAAAAATCACCAGGAATTAGCTCAATACTCACAAAGTAAAAAAAAAAAAAAAAAAAAAAAAAAACCAAACCAAAACAAAAAAACCTTTAAAGATTGATTTCTGCATAATCAATAATGTAGAGCCCAGAGAACAAAACAGAGCCTTATCTGAGGATGACTAATATTTCTTGATCCACTTGGTTAGATATTTCCTAATCAGGATTTTTAGAACCAGGAATTATGAACTATAGTGGCATAACTTTAAACATTCACAAAAATCAGCTTCACATCTCATTTTTTAATTCTTTTATATGACCTACTGTCATGTTGTTTTCCAAACTGGTGGACGTCTGTACTTTGCTGAATTAGATAATGGCAGTGAAATGAGAGATACTGGCAAAAAATCATAAAAGATTTTCTAAAACAAGGCAGAAACTTTTGACTTTTAATTATTAAATTTGGAAAGTGTCAGAGTAAAAATCTGCCATATCCCCTGCAACAATACTATTCTACTCTGCCCTCTGGCCCAGTTAGATTTGAAATAGCCCTCCATTTCTAAATAAATAGTGTTTAATTTGAAACTGAGCAACATAACCACATCATGGAAAATCTTTATAGGTTGGAAAATATGTATAGGATGTCATGCTTTAGGTACAGTATATAATCTAGCTGTATTCTGTAGCATAGCTATGTTAGTTTACACTCAACAACTTTGGGTTTTTAAGAAAATATAGTCATAACATTCCAGACACTTGTTTTTTTTCTTATCATAGGAAATATTAGCCAAAATGAATACCCAGTAGCCTAAGTAAAAATTGAGTAATGGAGAAATTTAAAAAGTCTCAGTCAAAAAGCTGATGTTTGTCCTAGCAGGGTTGCCATGCATGGCTGTGCTGATTTGCACTGCACAATTCCAGAGATACCTAAAACATAGACAAACATGTGAGTGGCACCCCTGGAGCTGAGCAATGCCTGGCAGCCCTGATTTGAACTTAAAAGTCAAGCTTTTGAAAATGCTCGTTTTTTCTCTGATTCACAACTGAAGACCAGTTATGAGTTGCAGTATGGCTTTTCTTCTTTTTTGTATACACGCAAGGTTCTTAGTTTTTTCCTTTCTATGTTGGTTCCAGAAGACTTCCTTACTGACTAAGCTTCAGCACACTGGTCTGGCATTCTTCCAGCGCTAGGTTTTCATGAGTCAGGGAAAATGTGTGCACTCAGAGAAGAAACTTGTCAGACATGCTCAACCAGCCCTGGGCTGATTTATGAAGTCCCTCCCTCCGTTCTCCTTCTCCCTCTACATTCTTACAGCATACTGCTTGTTCCTTTATTTAGCCCTTACTGCACTTTACCTGTATTACATGTCGATTAGAGCTGGTTGGCAAGTCTGTGTCGCTCACTACTATGAAACACTCTACTGTTACCTTTCTGCTGCCACCATGCCCTGCCCCCATCCACCACCACAGCACTTAGCATGATACCTTGAATTATCTGCTTTCCTGACCCTCCTCCATTACCCTTCCACTCTTTGGTTCTCTTTCATTTCCTTTAGTCAGGAGGAAAACATGTGGTGTCTAGATGGGGAGAACAACTGGAGGCAATGGGAAGAAAAGCTCACCTCCATAAGAGACCAAGAATGACCCTACAGATAGGTATGTTATGGGGTCACAGCCTTCCACTTCCTCATTTACTCTTACCATGGCCAGGCCTGGTCCAGCTTTAATAAAACAATTTGAAGAGAGTGATTATAATGAATTTTATATTGGTTTAAGTTTTTAGTAGTGCAGTTGATTTCAAAATGAGAACAGAACAGATGGTTTCTGCAAGGATGTACAAGAAACTGGTAACAGTGGTTGTCTTCTAAGAGGGCAATTGGGTGACTCTGGAAAGGTAGAGAGAGTCTCACGACATACTTTTATATTATCTTTTGAATTGCATGCTATGTGAATGTATTAGCTATTGAAATTGATAAATAAAACAAAAAAATAGAAGCAGGCAATTAAATAACTAGACTCGAACTAAATTGATGCTGTAGAAAATTCTGTTAATTACAGGAAAGGGTTCCCATGTAATAAAAAATAAAAGTAGATCAGGAATAGTGGTATGATTATTTTCATTTTGTGTTATAAACTTTGAAAATGTTTTGTGTGCTGGAAAAACAATATAAAAATTAAATATAGGTAACTTCCTTTCATATAAAACTTGTGTTCACGCTAAACACCCAACAGTTTCTCTTCAGAGGTTTCTTTTTCTTTTTCTCTTCAAGTGAACTTAGGGACAACTTAAAGTGAAAATCTGACTTAGTGAGTGTGTGTCGCAACTCTGCCTCCACCTTATATAGATGAACTTTTTAGGGGATGCCGGAGTTCCTAAGTGTCCTCTGCTTGCCTGTCTCCTTCCTGCCAGCGCGAGTAGGCAGGATGGCCCAAGTTTTGGATATCGTACCAATAGAGATCTTTCATCTCAGACAATCTTCATACCAAAGTGGTCTTTTTTTGTGTATTTAATGGGATCTATCTGTACTCAGTCATTTCTGCACTTACAGTTACACTATGTTTCTTTCAACACCTGCTAAGGCACTTTATAGAGACTCAGATTCAAGCAAATGACCTACATAGCAAGTCTGTGAGAAGCAGACTATCACATTTCCAATTCTGTACCTATTATCTGTTCATTTCTTTCTTGAAAAATCAGCAAACTTATGTCAAGTTTAGTACACCTAATAATGCCATCATGTCATTGCCTGTAGATTTCCTCCATTCATGCTACAAAGCAAGATACAGCTTTTTCTTTTTTATAATTATTACTTCAAATATGTGCTTGAGTGTGTTTATGGATTGTATGTGTTCATCTTTAGCTATCGCAGAATTTATAATTAATTACTCAAGCATTTGAAAGTAACTGACATTTTCTATTCAAAAGCATCTAATAATTAGTTTTAGAATATTTTATCATTCAAAAAAGTAAGCCAAATAAACTTTAACACTTTCTAAAATGTTTTTTTATTAACTTTCCAACTTACAAATAAAAAGTTTCACAATAAAGTTTTTATCACATTGAAAAAAAGGAAAACAAAGATGAAAGTAATATACATGTTGAATTATAAACATATCAAGTAATCATAGACATAATTTTAACATAATTCATAAATGAATTAATATGGAACTTTATATTTTTGTTTGTTTTGTTTTGTTTTGGAGGCTGGCTGGTATAGGGGTCGAACCCTGGATCTTGGTGTTTTCAGCACCACACTCTAACCAACTGAGCTAACTAGCCAGCCCCTTCATATTTTTAATTTAATCTAAATTATACAAGTTACACATAAATATATTCTCGTAGATAATTTAAAAACTACCAATAAGGATATTCCATATCTTTTACTTTGCATTTAAAACACACACACAAAGATGTGTTGTCTAATATGGTAGCCACTCAACATGTATGGCTATTGAGAACTTGAACTGTGGCTAGTTCTAATTGAGATGTGCTGTAAATATAAAATATACACTGGATTATGAAGATGTACTACAAACAGAAAAAAATATATAAAATATCTCAATAATTTATTGATCACATATTGAAATGATAGTTTTTTCAATAGATTGGGTTAAATAAAAATATTACTAAAATTTAATTTCATTATTTTTACTTTTAAAAATATGGCTAAAGTTTAAAATTATATATGTGGCTTGTAATTGTGTCTTTTATTCTATTTCTATTGGACAGCACTATATATATGTATATATATGCATATATTTGATTTGTGGACATCTTAAAATCATAAATGGGATAATATTGTCTTTTTCTGAAACTTGCTTTTTTCACTTAATGTATGTCTTGAAGATTTTCCTCATCAGTATATTTAGATGAATCTCATTCTTTTTAACTGCAGCATAGTATTCCTTAGTATTAAAGTGACAGTTTGTTTTGAGTTTCTGCTATTAATGGAACATTTAAGTTGTTTTGTCTCTTAAGTTTTGGTCTTTGATTCATTTTGAGTTAATTTTTGTATATGACCTAAGATAAAGGCCCAATTTCATTCTTTAGCATATGAATATCCAGTTTTCTAACCACCATTTGTTGAAAAGATTGTCCTTTCCCCATTGATGTTCTTGGCACCCTTGTTGAAAATGATTGTATCATATACATATGGGTTTTATTTCTGGACTGTCCATTCTATTCTGTTGGTCTATATGTCTGTCTTTATGCTAGTACCACACTGTTTTGGTTACTATAGTTTTGTAGTAAGTTTTGAAATTAGGAAGTATAAGACCTTCAACTTTGTTCTTCTTATTGAAGATTGTTTTGGCTATTTAGAGTCCCTTGAGATTCCATATGAATTTTAGAATGGGTTTTCCTATTTCTGCAAAAAATATTGTTGGGGTTTTGACAGGAATTACATTGAATCTGTAGATTGCTTTGTGTAGTATTAACATCTTAGCAATCCATGAATGTGGCATGTTTTCCCGTAGTTTCATCATTTTATATATTGCTTAAGAAGGTCTTCCAAATGCTAAAGTTATAAATAAATTTTTCTATATTTTCTTTTAATAAGTTTGTAGTTTTGCTTTTTACATTTGGCTCCTTCATATGGCTGGGATTTTAATTTTTTCTGCTATGAGAACTTTCCCCAATTGTATTGGTAACACCTGAATAGTCTGCCCTTTCCCTAATTGAAATGTCACCTTTATCATAAACCAAGTTCCCACATATATATAGGTTTGTTTTTAGACTTGATATTCCAGTTCACTGATCCATATATCTACTCCTGTACTATTGCTATTGTGTTTTAATTACTCTAACTTCATAGTACGTTTTGATATATAGAGGGGCAACTTTTCCCCCCTCATTATTCTTCTTTTTCAGTGTTTTTAAGGTTTTCCCATAGATTTGCTTTTCCGGATGACTATTAGAATCAGCCTAACAAGTTCTAACAGAAATATTATTGGCATTTTGGTTGGGATTACATTGATTTGATAAATTAATCTTGAAAAACTTGGAATTTTACAATAATAAGTCTTTGTGTCTTGAGGCAACATTATTTCTAGTATCTATATAAATTATTTTGAAATAAAAATCAAAGGAATCCCATTGTGTAATTGCAATAAAAGCACATTCTGTTGACTGAAAAATTCAGACACAAGAGAGTACTGCATAATTGCAATTTTATGAAACATTAGAAAAGACAAGTCGAATCTTAGGCACAAAAAGCAGGTTAGTATCTTCATAGAGCCAGAGCAGTTACACGGTCATATAAATTTTCCAAAAGTCATCAAAATGTGCAGATAAAACAAATGATTGTTGTTATTTATATTATTTCTTTTTTTTGTTCTTTTTTTTTTTTTTTTTTTTTGTTTTTTGTCTTTTTCCGTGTCCGGCAACGGATCGCAACCCTCAGTGTTGCCCCCGTACCGGACCGGGGACCGGCAACAGGACTGCAACCCTCGGTGTTGCTCCCACGCCTCGCTCAGCCAGTGAGCGGGAACCGGTCTGTATGTGGGATCCGAACCCTCGGGCGGGAGCGCCCGCCGCGCTTCCCAAGCGGCGCACTTATCCAGTGCGCCACCAGGCCGGCCCCTATATAACTATTATCACCATGGTCCCTAGGACATTTTCTGTTTACCTGTATGATACTCAGATTGCCTCTGTAGAGCAATTCTGTCCAATAGAACTTTCTGTGGTGATGAAATGTTATATCTATGGCGTCTGATAGGTAATCACTCACCACATGTGGCTATTGAATGCTTGAAATTTGGCTATTGCAACTGAGGTACTGAATTTTAAATTTTACTTAGTTTTGACTGATTTAAATTTTCAATGGCCACATGTGGCTAATGGCTACCATATTAAACAGTACAGCTTTTGAATATATGAATAACTGTGTTATTGAACACTTTTGTAAGTAGTAGAGGTAGGGTGACAAAAAATTATTAATACCTACTGTGTGAAAGACACTGCATGAGGCATTGCAGAGAGGCTAAAGACCATAAAATTAATACAAACAAATTCCTAAAGAACTTAAAACCTAGTCCCAGATATAGGACAACTTGTTTACAAATATTTATGTTTTCAGAAAAATACAGTTACAAAAATGTGCTTCGGGTATTTGTTAGAAAGAAAGCTCATATCAGATTAAAGGAGCAGGAGAGGCTTTGTGAGTGAAATACTATTAGAAAATGGCTTTGAAGTAATTATTCAAAATTTAAAAGAAAGAAAGTAATGGAAGATTTGTTTTCTGAAATGTGAAGGAAATAGAAAGGAGAGAAAAGAATGAGTTATATTTGGGGGATTGTGACTGTATTAGTTTCCTATGGGTGCTGTAACAAATTATCACAAATTTTTTGGCTTAAAATAACAGAAATATATTCTCTCACAGTTCTAGAGTCCAGAAGTCTAAAATCAGTATCCCTGGGCTGAAATCAAGGTGTCAGCAGAGTCACACTTCCTCTGGGGCTTCTAGGCGAGGTTCTGTTTTTTGCCTCTTCTAGCTGCTAGTAGCTGCTGGTATTCCTTGGCTTGTGGCCACATCACTCCAGTCTCTTCCTCTATGGTCACATTGTCTTCTCTTCTGTCTGTGTTCAAATCTCCCTCTGCCTCCTTCTTATAAGGGCACATATGATTACATTTGGGGCCCACCTGGGTAATTGAGAATAATCTCTTCATCTCAAGATCCTGACCCACAACTGCAAAGACCCCTGTCTCCCCCCCCTTTTTTTTGCCATATAAGGTAACATTCACAGGTTCCAGGGATTAAGACACAGACATCTTGGGGGCCCATTTTTCAGCCTACTACAAGGATCTAGTTTGGCTGGAGTAGGGGATTCCTGTGACAGTAGGAATGATGAAACTGCCAGTCACTGAATGACTTGCACATGTGAGATGTTGTACCAGGTGCTCTGTCTGTGCTATGCCATTTAGTCATTACAAGAACACTGTGTAGGCATTAGGAGATGAGGGAGGAATCTAAGGTGATGTTTTCCACCTTTGATGACTAGGAAATGATGATTAACAGAAATTGAAAAGTCATGAGGAAAAATTGATCACAAAGGAAAAACAACAAATTCTGCTTTGGCTGTGTTTAGTTTTGTGGTCCCAATAGGCTATGCCCAAGATGGGGTCAACGCCAGAAAGATACCTAACAGCCTTACAAAGAGTTCTGATGGCTTCTTGTACAATTTTCTACCTTTGTTTTCCCCTTTGGGTTGAAGAAGTAAATTATAAGGAACACTAAAATTGAGATCAGGAGATCTGGGTTCAAGACTTTCACTTACTAAATGTGTGAACTGGATAAGTCATTTCACTTCTCTGAGCTTCAGTTTCCACATCTGTAAAAGAGGAATAACACCCCCATCTCAATTATTGTGAAGAATAAATCATATAACATATGTGATGTTCTTAGTATATGGTCTGTTGTAAGCATTCAAGTTTTTGTAAAAAGAATAGCAAAAATTTTCACATGTCAACCTTAAGTATTTTAATTTGAAGGTGATATGTCTTGAAGCTCTCTGGACCCTAAGTAACAGTTAACATTATTTTTACAAATCTATTATTGGCTTCCTTTCTTATTGTCCAAATGGCTATTCCATACTTTCACTACTTCGGTGTCTTGAGTACTACCCAAGACCAATTCCTTTCCTTTCTAAGCAGATGATCTAAATTCTCCTTCAGAGAAATAATTAATGCCATTAAGCATGAATCATTCAACTTCCTGCCACCCTATTTAAAGATTTACCTATACAGTCAGGAGTCTCTTAATGACATGGATACACTGAGAAATGCATCGTTAGGTTATTTCATCCACATGCAAACATCATGGAATGTACTTACGCAAATCTAGATGGTATAGCCTACTACACACCTAGGCTATATGGTGTAGCCATTGTAATCTTATGGGATCACTGTCATATATATGGTTCACTGATGACCAAAACATCATTATGCAGCACATTACTGTACCTATACCCCCTTTACCTCTTTCCTTCCAGACCTCAGAAGAATTAATATCCCTTCTTTTCAAAGTGAATACTGTAATTCTTTCTATACGTGCTCTTGATACAATTTCCTCCATCCTTAGTTCCAGTTCATATAGTCAATGCCCTGGTGGACATTTTTATTTGGATATCTCATCTTCAATTCAGAATCTTGAAAACAGAGTCAATTATTTCTCCATCCATCCTCCCTACCATGTCTTTACCCTCTACTCCCTCAGCTTCCTCTGTTTCCTATCTTGGTCAATGGCATTACCAAAAACTTGGGTTATTTTTATCATTTTTTACTACTTCCTTTTTTTTTACGATCTCTATGCCCATTCCAATTAATGATCACGTCATGGTACGATTAAGATTCAGGCATTCATTCTCTCTCTCCTCAGCCCACTGATAGGTGCTCTCCCTCTTACCTCACTGCTGCTCTTGTTCTTGCTCAGATCATTTCTCTTCTGAAGTAGCCTCACTGCTTCTCGTCTCACTCCTCTCCAATCCACCCTTCACATTGTTGCCATAGGGATCTTTCTAAAACAGATCTGCTCTTGGAACTCTTCAGTGGCACTTCATTACAGAAAAAAGTCCAAACTTTAGAGAATGACATTATGTGAACCAGATTCCCTCCACATTCTTCCTGTTAGTCCCATTGAATTACTCCCAATTCCCCAGAGATATTCTGCTTTATATCCTTGTACCTGTGCTCCTTCTTTCTAGAATGTTTTCTCTGTAACCCCATTCCCTGATGCCATTGGCCTGGTGAATGTCTGCTCATCTTGCAGTACTTAGTTCAAGCTTCACATCCCCTTTGAAGCCTTGCCACACCTCCCTAGGAAGAGCTGATAAGATCTTTTTGGAACCCCTACTCTACCCTATAAATGATTCTATTAGTTCATCTATACAGTTTGTCTGGCACAGAGAAGATGTTCAAAAACACTTTTTTGAATAAATGAATTAATTATAAAACTTTTAAAGTCATACAATGCCTTAGAGAATAAGGAGAAAGGAAGAATTGATATAATAATTTTTGGAGGTAAATGGAAATATCTGGCTATGACCGTATGAATACACATTTACCTCCTAAATAGAGATAGTCATGGTCCAGAACCCTGCTCAAAAACTACAGAAAATAAAGAAATTAAGTGAATGGGCAAACCCTTCTTAAATCCCAATAAAACATGAGACACTTCCCAACACATCGGGCAGCTTACAGCTCCACTGGAGCTGGAGATTACTTATCTCTCTCAGCATTTGCATTCTTACTGCTCGGTTGTCACGTTAACATAAGCTACACTTATGTTAATAGCATTTATTTTATAATTGCTGTTAATCTACCTTTTATTTTTTCAAAAAGATAAATGTTAAGGGAGAGGAATCAAAACTAACATCAGTGCTGCAACTTCCTTATAAGGGTACAGGCCCTCTGAACCATAGAATTCCTTGATCTGAGAACTAGCAAACCCAAAGATTCTAGACTTAAGATTTGATTATAAATTTATACTAGTGAGGAGTGGTTTTCTAAGAGAAAACATTTTGCCAGATCTGACCTGAAAAATAGTTGTTTTTTTTTGTTGTTAAATTTTTATTTTGTCAATATACAATGTATATGATTATTATGGCCCATCACCGACACCTCCCTCCCTCCTCCCTCTCTCCCCTCCCCCCCAAGAATGTCCTTTGAAAAATAGTTTTGAAGTAAGCAAAATTCACTGCACTCTTACCCGAGGCTTATAAAGTTCCCATGATATTTCCTGGTTGCCTGGGGCCGCCCCCTCTTTGGTTCTCCACATAGGTCTACCTCCTAATGCAAAGCAAGTACTGTGCCCTGAAATGCTCTTTCTATATCGAAACATATCTGTTTTCTTTCCAAAGCCTGTGGGGCTGAAAGCATACTGCCACTTGGAGACCATTTGATAAGTTAATTTACACTAACATCATATTAAATAATAATTCCAGGATAATTTACATTTTTAACAGGAGTGTGTTTGGATACATAACACCTAACCCTAACAGCCAATCTAATAAAGGGACATTTCTCACTGTCCCTTATACCTTTCGTGTCTTTTCATGATTCAGTGTCTTTAGACATGCTGAAACTTCTTCCTAGGATGAAGTCCAGGCCCTCCTCCTGCCCTCCAGTCTGGTGAACCGCGCTACTTGTCTTTCAAGACCCAGCTTAATATCTCTCTTCTAAGCAGCCTTCTCTAAATTCCCCAGGCTGAGTTCACTCCCTCCTGACTTTTATAAAACTTTGTGTACTTGTCTCAATTTTCATCTATTTATGCATTCTTAACTGACTTCAAGGTGACTTCTGCCCCCACCAATCCAATGCACCCAGTAACTGGCATGTGACTAAATCTCAAGTGTACATATTTCTTTTTTTTTTTTTTTCCTTTTTGTCTTTTTTTCGTGACCGGCAACGGATCGCAACCCTCAGTGTCGCGCCCGTACCGGACCGGGACCGGCAACGGGATCGCAACCCTCGGTGTTGCGCCCTCACCTCGCTCAGCCAGTGAGCGGGAACCGGTCTGTATGTGGGATCCGAACCCTCGGCGGGAGTGCCGCCACGCTCCCAAGCGGCGCACTGTAGCAGTGCGCCACCGGGCCGGCCCGCAAGTGTACATATTTCAACCCTCATCTTCCTTGATCTTTTAGCAATACTTGACAGTATTGACCACCACCTTTTATTTTCTCCCTCTTCTTAAAACCCTCTTCCTCTGGCTTTCTTGACATGACAATCTGCTAGTCTTCTTTTATCTCTTTCTCTTTCTCAGTCTTCTTTGTTGCCTCATCCTCTACCTAATCTCTAAATGTTGGAGATCCTTAAGGCTATGTCCTGGCCTCTTTCCCTTCTCACGCTCTGATCTCTCAATAAGCAAACTCTTCCACACCCATGGCATTAATTGTCCTTCATATGCCGATGAATCTCACATTTACATGCCCAATCCAGACCTCTCTTTTGATCTTCAGACTTCCACATACAGCTGCCTATTCAACATGTCCATAAGGGGGGTTTTGTAGGCACTCCAAACTCAGCAGGTTCAAAACTCCTGTTGTTCTCTACCTGAGAGAATAGCATCTTCATCCTTGCAGTAAGCCAAGCTAGAAACCAGGAGTTATTATTGACATGCCTACCTCTCCCCTATCATGGTATCCTATAGGCCATCCTTCAGACTCTACCTTCTAAGTATTTCTCTCGACATTGACTTGTTTCCATCTCCACTGCCACCAAGTTATCACCTGACTACTACTATAGCAGACATTACCCTGCATCCACTGGATGCCTCCAATTCATTTCTACCCTGCAGGCAGAGTGCTCTATGAAGATTCATTCATTTATTCATTTATAAATCAAAAAATATTTACTGAGCCTCTACTATGTGCAAGGTACTTGCTAGATGTTGGTGATGCAAATATGACCAAGACAGGAACACTCCTGACTTTCTAGAACTTATAAAGTATAAGATTGGGGGACCTAACTTAATTGGGATGGTGGTAGGGAAAGTTTCTTTGAGGAAATAATTTTTCATCTGAGATTTAAAGAATGAATAGGAATTGATTAGGGGCCGGCCCGGTGGCGCACTGGATAGTGCGCCGCTTGGGAAGCGTGGCGGCGCTCCCGCCCGAGGGTTCGGATCCCACATACGGACTGGTTCCCGCTCACTGTTTGAGTGAGGCGCGGGAGCAACGCCGAGGGTTGCGATCCCGTTGCCGGTCCCCGGTCTGGTACGGGGGCAACACTGAGGGTTGCGATCCGTTGCCGGACACAGTAAAAAGACAAAAAGACAAAAAAAAAAAAAAAAAAAAAAAGGAATTGATT
>NW_007726795.1:216590-281786 GCF_000696425.1 Galeopterus variegatus | reverse complement strand
AAAAAAAAAAAAAAAAAAAAAAAAAAAAAAAAAAGAATAGGAATTGATTAGGCAAAGGGGAGGTCTGGTAGAGGGGAAAGAGCATTTTAAAAAAAAAAAAAAAAAAAATCATGTGCAAAGGTCTGGAATCAGGAAGAAGCAAGGTATAAGAAGGAAGGCATGAGGCTGGACACACTCAGGCCCTGAGGGGTTGTAACTCCTGAGGGGAGATACTCAGGGGGTCTGGTAGACCCCTCAAATGACTTGCCAAAGTAGATGAGTATGTGAGTGGAGGTGTGAGCATTTTTCCAAGGAGAGAGTGTATAGTTTTCATCAGAGTCTTACAGCCAGTCTGTGATACCTTTCCCTCCCATGAAAACACAAAGAACCAATTCTGGAGAATCAGAGGCCAAGGTAGAGACTTTGGAATTTGTCCCAAGAGCTATGGGAACTTATTAGGCCAAAAAGTGACATTAGCCAGATTATAAAATCCACAGGGCAGAGATTTTTATCTCTCTTGTTCACTGATATATCCCAGGCACATAGAACAGTGCCATGCACATAGTGGGCCCTCAGTAAATAATTGCTGAATGAATGAAAATCTATTTTGGTATTATATTGATTGCATTACATGGTAATCATGGGCTTAATGCCTCTCCTTTACAAAGCTCCATTTTAGAAAACCGACTATGTCTTATTCATCTTCATATTACTAGAGATATGATGCTAATGCCCAGAGCAGTGCCTTTCTTAAAATCAGTTTAAATTATGCATTCATTCAATCAACCAATAATTAAAGGACATCTACCAGATGCCAGGAAGTGAGAATACAATATTGTCACTAACCTCAAGGATTTGCACTCTGGATGGGATGACTGGTAAGTAGCCATCCCGTAGTAGTATTATGGTAGTAATACTACTATGTCATCCCTGGTAATACTACAAAAGAGGTGATAACAGAACATAGCCCTAGGGGTGTCAGAGAAGGTCTGCAGGCAGAAGAAACTCTGGGGCTGCCCCTGGGCCAGGTGAAGAAGGGAAGAGCAGAACATGGGAGTGAGCGTTAAAGGCAAAGTCCAGAGGGGAGCAAGCAGGGCCCATTTGGAGAAAAGTACGGAGTGTGATGAAGCTGCAGAGGTGGGCCATGATCATAAAGTATCTGGACTTTATCCTGAGGACAACAGGAAGTCATTAATGGATCAGTGATGAAGCAGAAGAGTGATGTGGTCGGATTTGCATAAAAGACTACTTGTGCCCCAGAACGGAGAATGGATTGGAAAAGCCTTAATAGTGAGAGGGAGGGAGGGTCAGTAATTGGGAGAGATGGTGTCAGCTTGTACTAAAGTAGAGCTAATGGGAATAGAGAAAAACGGATGTATTTGAGAGATACTAAGGAGGTAGGATCAGTAGGAATTAGTGATTAATTTTATGTTAGTATGAGAATGTGGATGACTACTGAGATTTAAACTTGGACAATTTGGGTAAGTAAGAACAAAGATAGGGAGGGAGCAAGCTTAGAAAGGCAGATGATGAATTCTAATTTGGACATATTGGATTTGAGTTTTCTTTGAAACATCCACATGGAGACTTCTAGTAGGTGGTTGGAAACACACATGGATCTGGAGTTCAGAAGGAGGATCTAGGCTGAATGTGTAAATGTGAGGAAATGGTAATTGGTTCCTCAGAGTTGATGAGACCACTCAGAGAGAATGTAGTGAATAAGAAGAAAAGACAGTCAAAGACAGAACTCTGGGAGAATATTCAAGTAACAAACCTTTTTCTTAAGGGAATGAACAAAGGAATAAATGATAAAGTCATAGGGAAGAAGGGATCCCTTCCAGTGCTGTTCAAATACTGCTACCAAATCAGCTGGCTGTCCTGTCTGTGCTTAAGGCAAAGCCTGCTCTTTGGCTTTTCAAATGGAGAATATGTTACTAACCCAAAAAAACAGAAAGTAGGGAAATGTCATTAGCAGAAAGCATATCTTCAGGGACTTTTAAAAGACACATATGTGGCTACTGTACTCGTGAGGCTCTACTTGTTAGTCTGCATACAAAAATATTTTAAAAGCTGTATGTTTAAAATTTAATATGCAATGTATTAGAAATCATTTGATGATCATCTGAGGTCTCAAATTATCTAGGTAATCTGTCTATCCTGCTCAGTGCTGGCCCTTAGATGGTTGGCTTTGGCATCAAATATGCAAACTTAGCCAGTTGGAATATACCTGAAAACTGTTTCTCAAATGTTCTTTTGTGTAGATAAATTTGTTGGTTTGTATAGTACATGTAGATTATCTATCTGTGTTAGGAAGTGTCCCCTGACTGATAACATACTTGCTTCTGAACCCACTAGTTTTCTCTAAACCACTGAGAGTTCCCAGGTCTCACTGGTTGCCTTGAGATTGTACACATTGTTGAAAATGTTTTGACTAACACAGTGCAATAAAATTGCAGTTCTGCCACTTGTAAGAAAACTCTGGTTTGCTTGAACAATTGAAGAAAAAGAACAAAACTATTATACCATCAGGCCAGCTTGTTATTTGAGAATTTGTACACCCATCTTCTCTTCTTTCATGCATACCCAGACTCGAGACAGGAGGATAGTTTGATTTGAATGGAAAGCATGCCCAAGCAACATTTCTAGACAAGCTGAGTTTTACCAAGTACTTTTTCTTACTACCAAACTGTAACAAATTCATCTCATAGATACAGAAGTTGGTTTTTGTTTTTTGGGTTATTGTGTTGCTATTTCCTTTCTTTTAGAGCAGGCCATTTCAAACTTTCACATGTATAAGCAAGCTGATTATTTGATGAGCAACTCTATTTTCTCAGAGTTTTACTGTTTCATATAGTCAATGTCATAATTTAAGCCAAAGGGAATTTCTGGTTTCTGAGATCAGGAATTCAACTGCTTTCTAAAACTGAAGGATAAATTAGTGCTTAAATTAGTCATTTTTATTATTTATTTATTTTTATTATTATTATTTTTTTAAGATGACCAGTAAGGGGATCTTAACCCTTGACTTGGTGTTTTCAGCACCACGCTCTCCCAAGTGAGCCATGGGTCGGCCCTTAAATTAGTCATTTTTAGACCCAATCTGTTTCTAAATGGTACTTACGTACTTTATTGACATTTCTCACTATTTGTAATAATAACATATCAGTAATAATAATAACACACAAGAAAAAGGATAATGTTGGAGCCTCTAGTAGGTTTTATGAAAGTCTTGCTTTATAATATATCTCATATTCCATTTTCCTTCCAAAGAAAGAACAAAAGACATAGAAAAACCTTTCCTCCCATCTAGTGGCCAGAAAATATATAAATATCCTCTATGTGTTTATTGGAATTCCAGGCATTAGGGATTGTCTGACAGATTGTAATACACACAATTGTTCACTCAGTTAAGGAAAAATTAGTTCTAAAATATTTACCAAAGCTGAGCCCAATGGAGAAATACATATCTGTGATGATTCATTAATCAACTTCCCTTTAATCAATAACATACTTCTCTTCAGTAGAAGGGTCACGGTCCTTCTTAATTTATTAATCTGAACATATGATAGAAAAGACAAGGCTGTATGTCTCTGCTAACTGAAATTGGGACTTAAATTGTATTTGCCTCTAAAGCAATCAGTGCCCTAGATCTCTCCTGACCCCTAATTGCTCCTTGTTGGCCCCACACCTTCACAACCCTTCCGTCAAGAGTTGGATGTGCTGAATTCACTAGAGAGAGCCAAGAAACTGTCCCAGAAACTGGCTGCCTCCAGGGGACCTCAGCTCCTGAAACTTGGAATACCAGATTCTGATACTGGCTGCAGGGCCTCTGTGCAGGGACAAACTAGCCCACAGGAAAGCAGGTTTGGATCCGTTATGCAGCTTGAGGGATTAATGTTTGGTCTACCTGTCTTATATATGTCTTGTGCAGATGTCAAACTCTCTCCTGAATTGTGCCTCTCTCTGGTGATTCTCACAGATTCAAAGAACGAATTTTGTCTACAGTCAGCAAAGTTCTGAGAGCTCCCGGAAGAAGAGGAAAGTCAGCGAACCAGTGAAAGTCTTCATCCCTAACAGAAAATGAAAGTTAGATGCTTTCACTACATTTATCTTTAGATAATTTTGTTTTGCAAAAACATGCATGAAGTGTCTTAGTAGGAAAGTAAGTTCCTATTATCAAAACCTTTTAAAAATTTGTTGCTCAACTTTTTAAAGTCAATTTACTGAGTAATAAATTACTGGGTAGGACATGAGTTTACTTTGCTACAAGGAAACAAGGTCACCAGGGCTGCTTTGGGATAGCATTACTTCAAGGCTGAGTTAGAGATGAGACATCCTTTATATTTGTAAAAGAACCACAGCAACTATTTTGACAAGAAATAAGCTGTTGTCCTCAAAGGAAAGAAGAACTTTCTTTGTGTAATTAAACTCTCCAGATATTTAGACTACTGTGAAATGTTTTAACTTGTTGTAACCTGTGTACTGGAATCCCTCTATAGCTTTATTAAAATTCCCACAGAATTGCATAGGATGTTTGTGGAGGTGCTTATCCAGGTGTGATTTAAGTGTTAACAATCACAAGGTTGATCAGCTAAGTGTGGGACCAAAATGTGCTCTTCCTGTAAAGTTCCTCAACTCTGCCCCCAGGCCCTCTTCTACTGGTCAGTCCAAGATAGGGGACATGCTACACTTCAGGAGCCTCGCTCCTTTCTTGAGGCCTATGTTGAATATTTCCCAATAAGTGCCTCATTTTATTAGTCTGTAACATGCAGATGATGCTTTTAGTCTCCCCTCCCCCTTATTCTGGAAGAATTTTGATAGACTTAATGATTAGTATGAGATGAATAATAAATAACTTAAAGTATTATTTTATTATTTATATTACATGGAATATAATAATTTAATTTAAATGGATAAGACCAATAAGTTGTATGTTATGTGTATATTCTTTATGGTTAAATAAAATTAAAATGCAAGGTTTTTTTTGTTCATCTTTTTTCACACTGGGAAGTTTCTTCACTTAGATCAGTGTATCCACAAATGTAAAGTGCAGTGAGTACCTCAGCACCTGGAGTGCTTATTAAAATATGGATTACTGGGCCTGCCTCATTTCTACTATATCACACTCTCAATGGATGGGCCCTGGGGAAAACTCTCTGGATTCTAATGTATGCAAAAAATTGAGAACCTATGACCGTTGACACAGGTGAAGGAGAATCTCTGGGCCAGATGTACATGTTAGCCAGCAAAAGGTTATATGTTACAGTAACAGAGGAAAATCCAAGGTAGCCTGCCTGTTGAGCACCACACCTTGCCAGACTCTTACCCATTTTTCACTGTCCAGGCCTTTTACCAACTGAGGACTTGAATTGGGCTATAGCACCAGGGCCTGCTAGGAAGGAACATTTTTCCTTCTCCCAGAATGTGAAGTGGATTCATATAAGCCTGCTCCACCACTGAAAAGAGGAGGAGGGGAAAGGTATGGGGTTTATTATATCTGTGATAGCACTGTAGCCTGAATCACCATAATTTCTTTTAAGAGAATCACATAAAGAGATTAGCTGTCTAGAAGAGGGATTAGGTTTATTTTGTGTCTCTCCAGAAGGCAAGTCTAAGACTAAATTGGTGAAAACTACAGCAGGAGCTTTTAAACTCCATAGGTTGTCAAAATTTTTAAATGGTTACCTTGTGAGGCAGTGAGCTTACCTTCATTGCGAGTGTTTGAATATAAAGGGGCTTTACAAAGAATCTAGGAGCAAATTAGTTACACAGAGTAATTAGTTAATCTGCATTTCAGAAACCATTTTGTCTAAAGGGGCAATTTAGGTTTCAATCTATATTTATAATTTTCATAAACTTAGCCTAAGGTTGACAGATCCTTTAAATCAAAGTCTAGAATCTGAATCTCTCTAGAAAATTTCTATAGTGACTTTGTTGTCTCTATTGACACTCTCTCCCCTCCCCCAGTGGAAGTCTTTATCGCTGCCAGTAGGTAGAATGTGGATTTCTGATGCAGTGTTTGTGTGAGGTAGCAGAGAGAATTTGCTGGGCTTGTGTCCTTGGCTGGGCACACAAGGAAGGAGATCTGTTATCAAGAGGATCTGAGAACCATGAAAATGTGAACTAGCTGATTTTATACAGCAGAGCTCATATATGCAACCAGCTATCAAGATTGGAGAGTATTCAATTCTATTTACTGAATGATTTATTAGAAGGAAAGAAATCTCTTCTGTAGTCAGTTCATATCTGTCCTTAGCTGTAATGGAGTAAATAGACACAAATGCATCAAGGAGCTGAAACTTCAGTGAAAAGAATGAAAACTTAGACCCCCAAGCTGGGAAGACTGAGCTATGCTAGATTAGCCATTCTCTTACCCTGAATGTGCTTGGTTCATCGATGGATTGCAAAGATTAGATGACGATAGCTTGGGAACTAGGACATTGCTACATTAAAAATCATGCAGGGGAAATTTGAATTCGGCTGTTTGGGGTTTTTCTGTCTTTACAGAAAGTTGGTCTAGCTGGAAAGAGATGGGTTAGGCTCATGATTGCCACTAGACTTTGAAGCCAGACACTGAAACCACACCTTCATTTCCCCTCTTGCAGGTCCCTCTGGTGTCTGGGTTCTTTCACTCTCCAGCTCATCTCTGCTAGGAAGAGGCTGGACATGTTCATCAGTGTCAAAGTTTCATTCACATGAGTTCAAAGTCATGTATATGGTTTTAAAATTCTATTAACCATTATAGCCAATTTTCAGTGTATTTTAAAATGATCAACTTATGGTTTTAAACCCAACAATATTGGATCTTTAGAGACTTTCACACATTCTTATAGTAAAAATAATTCTCGGTTATAATCATTATCATTTAGAAGGAGGTCCCAAATAATAAATTGAAACTTAACACACTGTACTTGTAAGAGTTAAGGCAAGGTCCTTCACACTGTATGACTGTAGATTCTATACAAGTTAGAAAATACCTACATGTATTCTCTTTAGAAATTATTAGTTTGTTTCAAGAAAAAAAAAGGTAATATTTTAAGTGTGATTGTGTGATTTGTATACTGAAATCCTGGCTGAGATTTGATATGTGATTTTCAGTATCTGTGGAGGACTGAGGGCAGCATTTTGTTCCAGAAAAAAAAAAAATCTTTTACTAATGGGTCTTTTGGTTATACAATGGTAAAGTCAAGCTTCTATCCAAAAATGGCGAGACTAAAGGTCCTAGGAGCTAATCTGCTCATATAATATCTCCTTGGGTGCACTTCATCCCTGCAGATAGGGTTTCACCTTTTGGGAGGGTCAAAGTTACTGAGACTCACTCTTACAGATGATGTTGGCTCACAGGCAGTGCTGGCTGACTGTGTGCAGGGTGGGGTAAACTGGTCCCTGCAAATTGGCTGGAAGCTGTGTGTGAGATTTGCTCAATAGGGGACCCTGAGAAAGGGCTTAGCCAGCATTTCTGGTCATAGGCTGATTTATTCAGCTTCAGGTTTTTTTCTGTGTTATAATTCCATTGTGTTATCCCCAAGCCTTAAGTAAAGTCTCATTAAACATTTTATTCTGGTCTTAACACAGTACAAGGGTTTCCCCATGGCAGGAGTGAAGAGTCAGGATGGTTGAGATAACCAGAAACATCTGGGAGGCACTGGTTGAGCATTCCTTGGGATCTCAAATAATTAGGGACAGAAACCTGGCATAAGAGTAGATTTGGGAGAGGGGGTGTTATTTGGGGATTTCAGGACTCCCGAAGGCTGGAGAAATCTGAGCCATCTAGGTTCCATTTAGATAATTACTCATTGGCTTTGGACAAGCAGATGAAGTTAGCTTTCTGTCTTCCTTTTAGCAGGTAGTTAGCCTAAGTTGCTGGGTTCAAAATCTGACTGCCATTTTTTAGGCAAGTTATTTCATCTCTCTAGCCCTCAGTTTATTCAATCTGTAAAATATAGAGAATAATGGTACCTACTTATGAGGATTAAACGAGGTTATTCAAGCAAACTGCCCATCACACATATAGTCAGTGCTCAACAGATGTACATTATTATTGCTATTTTATGTCTCTTAGCATGTCCTCTTCTTTAGTCTACAGGAGCTTAGGATCCCTGTGCTGTTTTTGCCTAACCGAAGCACCTACATGTCATCCTCACCAAGCCTGGGGCCAGCACTTGAACCATGTTCCCAATTGCCTCTGTTCTCAGCACCCTCCCCACTCCTTTCCCCAAATTGAAACTCCCTTTCCCTTAAGACAGTTCCGTGGAAGGGAAGCATCAAGATTATGCTTAATGTGCTACCCTCCCACATTTGCATTTTAAAACAGAAGCTCGTTAATAAGAAAAATGAATCTCACCTAGGGATTGCAATATGAGAACAGATTGAATAAACAGAGAAGAAGAAAGTTTAAGGAGAACTTTGTAGCTGTCTTTAAATATATGAAGGGCTGTCATGAAATGCAGGGAACCATAGACACATTCTTTGTTGTGGCAAAGAGCAGAACACAACCCAGTGGAAGGAAGTCTCAGAGAGGCAGATTTGGCCTCAACATATTAAAGAATTTCTCCTCCATGCTCTAGCAAAGCTCCTGGCACACGGAAGACAATCAATCAACATTTTACTGTTTTTATTAGCAATTACAGCTATCAGCTGGTGACTGCTTCTGGCTGTAATGAGTTCCTCATCACTAGAGGTGTTCAAGCCTAGTTGTCCAGAATGTTGTCCCTTTGGACAAAAATTGAGCCAATTGAATATTGAAACTTCTTCCAGTTGTAGAATTCTATGACACTTTTATTAATTGTAGAATTTCAACAGATATTTTGGAGCAAAGGAACATTTCATAAATCCTTTTTTCCAAAAGGCAGTAAAGTGATTAAAACTGAGGGTTCTGGAGTTATACATTATCTGGATTCAAACCCTGTTCATCCTACTTAATAGCTGTGTGACTCTGGGCAAGTTAGTTTATCTCTGTACTTCAGTTTCCTCATCTGTAAAGTGGGAGCAATAATAGTGTCTCTCACAGAGTTATTGTGAGAGCTAAATGGGTTAATACAGATAAAGCACTTAGAAGAATGCCTGGCACACAGAAAGTTAATGTTCAATAAATGTTAGTTATGAAGTATTATCTGATACCCCTGCCACTTCTACAGCTTTTTACATCTTTTCAGTATGTGGAAGGAGGTCCTTTGTAGCATAATTGACCCTGAACATGTTTTTCCCTAAATCAGATGCCAGCCATGGCCACTGTGATTAACCAGTGGACCTTCTGTCTCCTTTGAGCAAGATTTAAAGCTAAACAAGCAGACATGGGCCTGTGACGTGCAGTTTTTGAAGGATCTGCCAATGAAACGCAGTCATGGCTGTGGACACACTAACCCTGCTATGTTCCTGGCAAGTGGGAGATACCCAGTAAATATTTGTTGAATGAACAGGTGAACTTGGCAGGGTTCTTATTATTTCCTACATTTTATTTATTTATTTTTGATTAGGTAATACATTCACATGATTTAAAATTCAAAAGGAACAAAAGGATATATAGAGAAAAACACCTCTCCTACCCTCTCCCTCAGCCATCCAGTTCCCTTCCCCATAGGTAACTAACATAACCACTTTCTCATATGTCTTTCCAGAGCTGTTTTAGGCATAAACAAGCAAACATACTTGCTTACGCACATTCATTTCTTTCCCTCCTTTTTAAACAAATAAGAATAGCATCATACAGTGTTCTAGGCACGTTTATGGAAGTGACCCCAGAAGTGGGGGTGAGTGTGGGCATGCTAAGGAAGAATTAGAGAAGAAAAAGACAGAAAAACCAATCAGGAGGCGATTGCATTAATGCAGATGTAAAGTGATTACGGCCTGGACTAGTATATTAAAGGAAGTAATCAGGGAAAAAATTGTTTGAAGTTTTTTAGCTGACACAAGGGTAACCACCACTATGATTAAGATATAGAGTATTTTTGCCACCCCCAGAAGTTCCCTAGTGTTTCTTTGCAGCCAGTCCATCTTCCCCGGGCCCAAGTACCCAGTCCTCTGCTTTGGCAGAGTTTTTCAGCTTTTGTGTTACAGGCCCACACGCCCATGGTGGGACCTCCACTCAGCAAGCTAATCACAATATCAGTCAACATCAGTGGCACTTTCTCTGGGCCGGGCATCTAGTAAGCACCTACGTGTGCTCATTCATTTAATCCCCTCCATAATCAACTGAAGCAGGTACTACTGCTATCTCAATTTCAGATGAGATATCTAAGGTACAAGGAAATTAAATCACTTGCCCAAAGTTGCACAGCTAGTAGATAGCACAGCCAGAATTTTGAACCAAAAGCAATCTAATTTCAGAGACCATAATAATAAAGAAAATACTCAAATCCCAACAGAAAGACTTCACTTAAAATAATCTTTAGTAGGTTAATATAGAAAGAACTTGTTCGGCAGCCTTCAAATGTGCTTTAAGTGACCAATAGCCTGTCTTCATAGGCCTTAGTCAGTGGGCAAATTTTCACTTCATTCCCCTGCCTTCAATGTGCACACCAGCCATGCTGCTTTCTTCTAAGAAATTAGAACATTTAGAACTATCTCTTTAGTTAAAGAACTGGTGTGGTCAGGGCATTACTAAGAATGACAACTATCTCTGCCTATCTGTGGGTCCCAGAATATGCATGTCATTCTGAAACCACAAGGAATGTGGTTAAGTCCCCTGGTCACATCTTTCAACAAAGATTTATCTGTTTCACTTTTGCCTGCAAGGAGCTTTTCTCCTGGAGTAAGATGTTAATTCATAGTGATGTCTGCTAATGGGCCTTCCCTAAAGAGGAGCCTATTAAAGGAATTAATTACATTGCATGTTTAGAAACTTCCCAGCATAATGAAATGGATCCCTAGCTATAATGATATGAGAAGGAAGCCATTGAACTAAATAATAATGGAGACAAGTTCCTATAAAGTGAAATGCAAGTTTGCTAAGATGACTGCAGACCCTGTGAAAAACAAGAAAGTAAAAATGTTAATATTAAAATCAATTTTCACTCACTGATGGGGTATTTTTAAATATAGGTCATACTTTTCCAAACATTTCAAGTTATTTATGACCACCTTTTATTTGAGGCCTAACGTTGCCACTTATTAATATTGCCAATTAACCTTAAAATGTGATTTTAATATTTTGGTTTTTTAAATAAGAAAATAGTTATCTCTAGTCAAATAGAATAAATGAAAATGGACTTAGGATGCATTAGGTGGCATTCAAACTTAAGAGAAGATGGTAGGATGGTCTTTTCTGCAAGTCTGGTTTGGTTTCGACACCGTGCTGCCTGAAGCCTGGGGAGCAGATCGGACGACTTCCCGCTCTTTTATTCCTCTGTATGGTCCATTTTCATGCTGTGCAAATCTCCAGAAATGATAACAGCAGGAGAAGGGCAGAAGATTAAGTGTAGTGTTAGGGATTGTGCTTCTGACTAGCGAGCTACCAATTCACTGGTTTCTAAATAGATTGGGGAGGGAGGTTCAGGGCAGTGTAACATGGAGAATTCACTAGAGATTTGTCAGTCAAAGTCTGGATTGAAATCTTAATCTTGGTTCTCCCCTTATTTCTGGACAAGTCTTTTAGCTCTTTATTTCCTTAACTGCAAAATGTGATGGTGAACCTGTCTCTCACCTAGATTTTTAACAGCCAGACGGTGGAAGTGGTAGGTGATGACAGTCTGCTCTAAATCTGGCACAGTCCCTGAGACCCCTCTGCCTGGGCTCTGGGATAGCTCGAAGAAAGGGTGGAGAGCTCCGCTGGGCAGTCAGTCCAGTAGTCAGTGTAATTTTAGAGAGAGCAGGGTCCCCAGGAATGAGGGGACCCTAGACTAGTTCTTTGGCCCCTTCACCAGGCATTGGGATTACTGTTGAGCAGAAGTGAGATTCATCTGAACCTAGTTTATGGTTAACTGAAACATGGGCTTCAGGCAGAATCAACTCAGCCTTAAGGATGAGGCTCAGCGGGAAGATTTTTTTTTTAATTAATGAAACTCATTTATGATTATAGTATATAAAAGAGTCATTTGCATGCTATAAACTCTTTAAGAGATTATGATGATGACACACTGTGAAAACTGACTTAGAAAAGTTACAGAGGTTGCAAGATGATAAAGCACCTTTAAATATCTCACTATTGCTTAGACTTTAAGTGCTGCTCAGAATGGATAAGCTAAATAAAATCTAACATAGTTCTAGCTAAAAGTCATTAGTCTAACAGTTCTGATGGAAACTGTTAAACCAATTCTATGACCAAAAAGATAAACAGCTTAAAACTGCAGGTATCAGTATTATTGTAATATTCCTTTTATCAAAAACCTGTAACTGAAATTTATAAATAAGAATTTACAGTAAGCAGCGGATACTTGGAAACTTGTCAGTTAAGGTTTCCCATTATAGAACGTCTGCTGTAAGCTTTTTAACCCTCTAAAGTCAGAAAATTAAAAAAAAAAAAACTTTCACAATTAGTTTCTAAGGAAATTATATAAAGGTCATGATACTAAGAGAAAAGCTTTAAACTGTCATTTCCAATAGGACATAAGCCTCTTAAGAAAAAGCAACCTGGTTTCTTTGTGTGTGGGGGGGGGTGTGGTATATATAAATAACAATCAAAATCTATTTTTCTGATTTATTTTTACAGGAGATAGTTAACTAAATCATTGTAAAGTGACTTGATTTCCTGCTGCTCCCCCAAACTTCTCAAAATTGAGAATACAACAAATATTTGCATAGGTTTATTATTCACATTTAATTATGAATAATTTCACTTTGTACAGACAGCTGGGTAAACAAGAGATTTGGAATTTCCTTTTTCTAGAATATTTTTCCATTGGCTGAAAGGAAACAGAATCAGTGGTGATTTTATATGATTTTCAGTGTCATCCTGTCCTCTCTTCCCTGGGCCGGAGACCATTGTTTTTGTTTTTGTTTCTTCACTTTACTTCTTTCTGTCAGTTCTTGGGCTACACCCACCAATATAACATTTTTTATCACAAAATAAAAAACTAGCTCAATCATTGAGGTCTTTAGTATGCAAGATAACATGAAGTGTGCTCCTCATTTTCCACAACATTAGAATTTTTTAAAACTAAAAATTTTGGTTTTTCGTGTGGGAACTCTCTTAATGACGGGAAAAGATCCTTTTGAACTCTTTCTGCCTCGTCATTACATCCTCCATCTTTTCCTATCAGTCATTTACAATTTCACAATTATTTGACTATCTACCACAAAGCTAGTTCTTATTTCCCTCTGCTCCTCCCAGGCCTACGTGAGGAAGTGAAGCACATATCACTGAACACAGGTTTACACAAGGCATTTCAATTCCAGGGCAAGGGGGCATAATTTACCAAAGGTCAAGGGTTCTTCTAGTTCTGTGAATGCCATTAATCAAATTGTGATAGTATAACCTGTGGTTTGGGAGAGAATTAGACTTGCTATAATTCATCAGTGACCAAATGAGAGGGGTTGTAGTATATCCTTGGGAAATCCCTGCTCTTTGTTATGGCCTGGCAAATAATTTTAAGACTTTTAGCCACTCACCAAATATCATGCATCCACCCTAACTATATTAGTTGAGGATGAGCATAGGCAGGGGGATATACATGTCCTCTCTTCAGCAACACATATAAAATATGAATGTCATAGGACTGTGGTAAGTAGCATTCCAGAGAAAATTAACCCCAATTTGACTAAATTAAAAATTGATGTTTTCTTTATTTAAGAGACACTTAGTGCTTACTATGTGCTGGATGTGTTCTAAGCATATTATACATAACTTTAATTTCTTTTTAAAATTTTTTTTTTTAAAGATGACCGGTGAGGGGATCTTAACCCTTGGCTTGGTGTTGTCAGCACCACACTCAGCAAGTGAGCCAACCGGCCATCCCTATATAGGATCTGAACCCATGGCCTTGGTGTTATCAGAACCACACTCTCCCGAGTGAACCACAGGCTGGCCCTCATAACTTTAATTTTAACTCTTTAATTCTCATAATGGGTCTTTGAGATAAGTACAGTCCTTATCCCCAATTTACAGATAAGGAAAGTGAGACACAGAGGAATTAAGTAATTTGCTTAGTGTTGTCACAGGAATTGGTAGAGGCAGGATTTGAACCAGGCAGTCTGGCTCCAAAGTCTGTGCTTCTAAGCACCATACTCTGCTGTTAACACCTGCTTATGGTAAAAAGTTTGGAAAAATAAGAAAAGCATGAAGAAGAAAAAAATTGCCCATAGTCCAACCACCCATTTTAGTATATTTCGTGTGTGTGTGTGTGTGTGTGTGTGTATAAAAGCATTTAATTTAGTGGACTGTATCTATCTCTCTATATATGTATTATTAACTTACTGATTTTTTTCAATTAACTATATCATGTGAACATTTTTGCATGGAAATATATTAATTTGATTGAACATTCAAACCATTTTCTTAGTCTACTTTGTAAATACCACTCCAGCCAAGTTTGGAAGCACTTACAACTGGTGGAGTAAGGTGGAAGAACTGCTGATTTAGCAGATGCCTTTTTTTCCCAAGCTCAAAGAGCTGCCCTGAAAATGGACTAAATATAATTTCTTTTAAGCAACCTGAAAAAAGTGTTGTAGCCTAGAAACACAGTGTGACTTTTCCCTTCAAAGCATTTCATGTTATGTCCACTTCTTATTGTTCTGTTTTCTTAGGAGTGGGGTTGGGCAGGAGAATGAGTCTTGGTACAAAGAAAAATTTAGGCTAGTCAACAGGAAACCCAGAGTCCCTGATTCAGCACAGTGGCCTCTAATTGTACTTTGGCATGGCTGCTTTCTCTTTCTTTGGTAGGTGTTGCAATAATAATAATAATAATAATTTTGAAAAAAACCTTTACCTGGTAAACAAAACTTTTATTATATGCCAAGGCATAAAAGAGCAGTCTCTGAAGCCAAGACAGCAGTGGTCATTGTATGGCCAGCTATAGCTTTTGCCCAAGTCATAGGCCATCCTGTCAAACAGCACATATATGTGCTGACCTAACCTCAAAAGCTCTCAGGAGCACAAGGAAATTGGCCTGAAAAGACTTTCTCTTTGTTCCTCCTTGTTAAAAAGGCAGAAACAGAAAACAATATTCAAAAGAGAAAGTCAGAGAATGATCCCAATCTCTGAAAAAAAGAATCATCAAGTCATTAGAAACATGGCTGCATTGATCCTCTCTCTCTCCCTGAACTATTTTACCCATTTTCAGCTGAGGAAGTGGAGAGGAGGGCCATAGGCCAACCTTTTCAAAGGGCCCTCTCTGGGAATTACTTTCATATGCACATAAATTTCCACAATAAGTACCTTCTGGAGTTTGCATGCAACTGAGCTGCTCTTTCAAGCTTCCTGTCCAGTGTTCTAACTTGAGTTGTGCTACCAGAAAATCAGGTGTATCTCAATTGCTAAATCAAACTTGTTTTTTTTGGTGAACAAAAAGTCCCTAACTTGAGCCCCTAAATCCACCCCACTCTCTTATAGTTTCCTTTAAAATACCTTTTTCCCCACTTCCCACAGTTACTGGTCCTAGGTTCCCTTGGAGCCATTGCAGGCAGGAGCCATATGAAATTTAAGATGCTGTACCAGGCAGCCAAATGAATAAAATAAAATTTTTCTTTAACCCTAAAACTAAGGTCAAATCTCTTTCTGTTTTGTAGAGTATGCATAAAACAAATGTACTTCACAGGGCCTGGTTTTCCAAAGCCTTGCAGTTTCAAATATTGACCTTGCAAAGGACAGGAATTTTTCCCCAGACTATGTAGTCTCTAGTGTAAGATAAAGAATTGTAACACAGCAAGGTTGCTGGCTCAAAGACAGACAGGTTACTGATTGGTATGTAAAGATACTGGGAAATTGCTGTAAGAAGAGAATGTTTGCGGAAAATCAAGCTTTTGTTGCAAATTGCATTATAGAATACATCCTTACTGAATGTTACCAGCTTCTATTGTTAAACTTCTTAAACTGTACTTAGCAAAAACCCCACCTATGTTCTCTTCCTGTTACTTCCTGGTCTGGAGAATAAATGTGGGAAGAGAACCCCAATTCATGCTTAATTTCCCAAATGGAAGGAATGCCTCTATCTCTAGGGTTCTGGGAGATTAACCCCTTTTTGGGGCTTCTCACTACTCAGAAGAGATGGGCTTTGAGTAATCTTTGGCAGCTCTGTCACCCAGGAGAAAAGGGGTGACAAATCCGTGGGAGGCAAAGCAACATGTTTCAAGTGTTTTGAAAACTAGTTCTAATTCTTTCTGGCTGAGTCTTTCATTTTAGTATTGGGGGAATGACAGGCATTGAGACACGTAACTAATCAGCTCTTCCAACTAACAGCCTGTTGAAGATCGCCAGTTCAGATTCTGAAGAGACTCCTCCAAGGGAACGGTTGAAGATTTGGGGAGCAGTGAGTGCCAAGGACCAAACTAACAATCTTTCTCCAGAGAAGACTTAAGTAGCTAATAACTACAACTCAGGATAATGTAGAACTTACCTTTACTTAGGATTTACCAAGTGTTTCTAGTGCATGTCATTTCACTGAAGTTTCACAATGGTCTTACGACCTGGGTAGTGATCCTTGTCCATAGCCTGGAGAGTCTGTGTTGGCTGCTTCCAATCACACAGTTTGAGGAGGGGCTGGGTCTGAGTGCTGTGGCATGTGAACTGTGGCCTTGCCCTCCCCTCACCCTGAGTCTCCCTCCTCCACTCCTTGTCCAGCTCTACTGAAATGCTTTCCACTGTAGTCAAATGCTGGCCTTCTCCAAGACATACTGATCAGTTAAATGAATCTGTTAAATATTTTAAGTCAGTATTTGGTTTTGCTGTCCCTCTATCCTGTCCTGAAGGCTCTTCTATTGATAACCCTGCAGCCTGCTATCCCCACCCTCTCAGGACATTCCTGCCATTCTCCCACGAGTCTCTGAGGCCACACCCCACCCAGGCCTGCTTTCTTGGAAAACCACTCATGACTTTAACCTAGACCTTTTCTCCCGCAAGTAAATTCACTTGCCCTACGTCTTATCTCTCTAAGTCCTACTAGGGGGCCAATTTGTGCTAAGAGACCATGAGCTGGCAATAGCATAATAGTCTAACACCTCAAGCCCCTCAGGACCACTTATTAGCTATGTGAGCTTGGGTAAGCAATTCAGCCCCACTGTGATTCACCTGTAAAATGGGGATAATAGTTCTTTACAAGTGAGGATCAAGTGAAATAATTTGGAATGTTATACATATCAATAGAATTCCTTCTCTTCCCCCAAACCGCTCTTTCTCTCCTAAAACAAATTTTAGGGCACCATCCTCTCCTGCACAGATTACTGCAACAGCCTCCTGACCAGCCTCCCCATTTCCAGACCTGGTCCTTACCACACATTCTCCACCCTGGTGAAGGGGATTGTTCCAGAGTCTAAGTATGACCAGGCTCATCCCCTCCCTCAATGGCTCCCCAAGGCCTCAAGGTCAAGTCAAGAAGCCTTGGCCTGGTCCACGAGCATGCTCTGGCCCTTGCTCACCTCGCCAGCGCCCCCTGTGGTGAGCTCCTGGCAAGTGCCATGCTCTCCTTCACCTGTAGGGCTTTGAGCAGGCTGTTCTCTCTTCCTCCAGTACTCTTCTCTCCCAGTGGCCTTTCTAACTTCTGTTCATTCTTTGATTTCAGTGTAAGCATCATTTCCTCCCTGGAGTCTTCCCAAGTTGGGTCAGATGCCTTCCTCTGTGCCTCTCTCCCATCCTTCTTCTCATCCTAGCACCTAGAACATACAGTAACTGCCTGGCTGCCCACTCCTCCCAGTTGACTGTAAGCTCTGTGGGAGCCCCTGACTCCATTCCTGACTCAGGACAAGCAAGAAAGAAGGGGTGAATGAATATTCATGGCACCTTTCCTGGAACATAGAAAATGCTCAATTATTATTATTATTATTTTGAAAGAGAAAAATTGTATTAACTGACCTAAAAATAAATGTAGCTATGAAACTCATGTACTATTGTTTAAAGGGTACTTACAGAACTGTCTCACCTCAGTGTTTCTTTGCCAAAAAAGTAGAAATCAATAATCCACAGATTCACTTTAAGAAATAAACCACTAATAAACATAATTTATTACTTTTACAATATTTCTTTCATGTCATAAATTTTCAGAGCCTTATACCTGAATTAACTTCCATTAAACTTTCCATATCATGACATATGCAAGATTTCACTGCAGTATGAATTTTCACATGACTTTTAAAGTAGTTGGTATAATTTTAAACTTTCCTATATTTTTAAAACTAATGGAGTTTCGATCCAGTGTGCATTTGTACATGTTTTTGCCAGTATATGGGCCTTTCCACATTCCTTACCTTTAACATTTTTGTCCAGTATGAGTTTTCTCATGCTTTCAAAAGGAACTGGAAGAATTGAAAGCTTTACCACATTGTTTACATCATAGGATTTCTCTTCAGTGTGCGTTCTTTCATGCATTCAAAATGAACCGGGACAGTCAAAGGCTTTCCCACATACTTAACATTTATAAGGTCCATCTCCAGGTCCATTATCCTGTATCTTCGAACACTTGAGAGAGAAACGAAGGCTTTCCCACATTCCTTACATCCTCTCCAGTTTGAATCCTTTCATGAATTCTAAAGGAGTGGAGGTAACTGAAGGCTTTCTCACATTGCCTATGTTTGTATGGCTTCTCTCCGTATTCCTGACTTTCATATGGTTTGGGTCCAGTGTGAAGTGGGATATGCCTATTAAGGGATGAATGTCACATGCAGAATTTTTCATACAAACTACATTCACATGGCTTTACTCCAGGAGGACTTTTTTCATTCAAATTAATATTTGGCTTAAGGTTTCTTCACAATAACAACTTTCTTTACTTTCACTGACTTTATCTACAATATGATTGCTTACCTTAGATTTCTGCTGGTATTTTTGTACTGATCTTCAATGTTCTTCCCATTTTTTTTCCTATAGAAGCCAAGTTGTAAAGATTTCCCCCATGACCTTTCTGGGAACCGTCCAGCATAGCCCATTCTCCAGAGTGAATTTGACAGCTACATCCTCAAAGTCCACTGAATCCATTTCCCAGCTTCTGGGGCATCTCAGCATCCTCCCGATGGCTCCTGCAGTCACTGTAGGTCCCAGAACCACAGAGGCTGTGGCAGAGCCACCTGAGGTTATTACAGGCTTTGCTTATTTTTTAAGTATGTTATTCTTACTTGAAAGTATTTGTATTTCAAAATCCCCACCCTCTTCTTTGTATTTCAAAATCTCTACAGCCTTCAATGCCTTATTCCAAATAAAAGAGTAACTTTGGAATATTAAGCCTAGCCAAAGAACACAGTATTTTTTAATTCAAAGGGGAAAAGGGGGTACTCAGATAATAATAACAATAATAAGTTAGCATTAATACTTCTATGGCATACTTACACAAATATCTCAATTGACTCTTATAACACTCCTATGAACTGGATTGGACCATATTTTACAGGTTATAACTCTATAATTGTAAGTGACAGAAACCATCTTGAGTTAGTTTAAGCAAAAAAAAAAAAGCGGTGGGGGGAGGAGGAGAATTTATTATAACTGTGCAGGGGTGTCTCATGGAACCCAAGCAGGTAGTCGGTCTTTGAAAAGGGACTGGAGCTAGAAACTACAAAGCCTTTAGAAATCCAGGGTTTCTGAGGGTTTGTTTCTGCTTCTCTCCACACATGCAGTTCATTCTTCTCTCTCTCTCTCTTCATAATGGCCTGATACCCAGTCCATTAGCCAAAGATGGCTGCTGCTATGATTTGAATGTTCGTCCCCTCTGAAACTCATTTTGAAATTTAATAATGTAACAGTTTTAAGAGTAGGGTCTTTAAGAGGTGATTGGGTCATGAGGGCTCTGCCCTCGTGGATGGATCAATCCATTCATGGATTTATGGGTTAATAGATTAATGGGTTATCATGGAATCGGGTCAGTTATCATGAGAGTGCATCTGTTTTAAAAGCAAATTTGGTCCCCTTTCCATGTGATGCCTTGTATCACATCTGCAGAGAGTCCCCATCAGCAAAAAGGCCCTCACCTGATACTGCCCTTTGATCTTGGGCTTCTCAGCCTCTAGAACTGTAAGAAATAAATTTATTTTTATAAATAAACCACTCAGTCTCAGGTGTTCAGTTATAGTAACAGAAAACAGATTAAGACAGCTGCCCGTGGCTCCAAGGTTAACAGTCACAGATGCAGCCACATGAGGAGACTGACAGGCAGCCCCTCAAACCCAGGCATAGATCCTCAGGGGAGATGATCTGATGGGCCCGGCTGAGTCAGATGGTGGTGGTGAGGTGTACACAATTACCAGGGCGGGGGTAGGAATCACACCGCATAGGGGCCCCTTCTCATGACCGTGTGGAGATGAGGAGAAAAGCTGGGAGGGGAAGGAAGTTCCCAGGGATCCCCTACAAAGAGGCTAAGAGACTTGTCTGAGAGTAAACAGGCACGGATGGAGCCAAAATGAGAGCATAGGAGTCAGACTCCAGCTTTTCCCAAAGGTCTGAAAATCATGTTTTACAACCAAGAATTAGAAATATTGAGGTTAGGCATAGTTATGATGTGACCAAATATGCATTTTACAGTGCACATCTGCTGGGCATATAAATGCCCATTTACAGAAATGTTCTATTGGCAGCTTGGCAGGAAGAACATACAACACGCTGTAGAAACCTTTTGCGAGAGCTTAAAATTAAATGAAAACAACCTCATGTTAAATCCAAAACAAGAGAATTGAAAAACCAATTAAGTTTATAAACAATCATGTTTAAAACAGTGATAATTTCAAAATTTTATATAGTAATTTTAAAATTCATATAATTTTAATTTAAAATAAAATTAAAAATTCATTCATTTTTGGCCTCATTGGTCTTAAATTTACTCTTAAGAATTCTGTGGAATCTTAGAGGCAGAAGAGAGAAAGCATTGCTGGTCTGGTTGAAGTAGGTGCAGGGATCTTGGCCACCTGAGAGTCCCAGATGTTCCCCTGCGAGACCCTAGTGTTCTCCTGAGCAAGGGTGAGGTCCTGTTTGAAAAATCTCTGGTCTAGTCCAGATGGGGAGAGTGAGACCCAGAGGAGTGGTTCTCAAACCTAAATATAGAAAAACACCTGAGGAGCTTTTTAGAAATGCAGATTCTTAGGCTCAATCCCCAGAGATGGATTCAAGGAATCCACATTCCTCCCAGGCAGCTGTTCTGATGCAGGGGATCCGCTAGCCCATTCTGGCAGGAGCCATGCATCCAAGGTCACTAGAGCCAGAGCAGGAACTAAGACTCAGGTTCCAATGTCCCGTTCAGTGTTCTTTCTACCATACTTCATTTTCAACACTCCAATTGTTAAAATCCAAACCTTGCTATTTAAAAAAAAATCAGAATCAATTGACAATAAATGAATAAATAAAATGTGGTATATCCATACAATGGAATATTATTCAGCATTAAAAAGGAAGAAAATTCTGAGACATGCTACAACATAGATAAAACTTGAGGACATTATACTGAGTAAAATAAGCCAGGGACACAAAAAGACAAATATTGTATGATTCCACTTATATGAAGCACCTAGAATAGGCAAATTCAAAGACAGAAAATAGAACGGTGCTTGCCAGAGGCTGGGGAGAAGGTGCAATAAGGAGTTAGTGTTTAATGGGTACAGAGTTTCAATTTTGCAAGATGAAAAGAGTTATGGAGATGGATGGGGTGACAGTTGCACAACACTATGAATGTACTTAATACTACTGAACTGTACACTTAAAAGTGGTTAAGTGGTAAATTGTGTATTATGTATATTTTACTATAATTAAAAGAAACAGAATCAAATTTCCCCCTATAGTTCAAACAGATTTTATTTACCATTTTTAGATGAGAAGACACAATTACACATCAGTTGGCCTCTGAATGTGGCTTTTGGACATTCA
Organism: Galeopterus variegatus; assembly: GCF_000696425.1. Lineage (NCBI taxonomy): Eukaryota > Metazoa > Chordata > Mammalia > Dermoptera > Cynocephalidae > Galeopterus > Galeopterus variegatus. The sequence continues at coordinate 259,882 of NW_007726795.1, read as the reverse complement.
ATTTCCAGTTGATTTGATCTTATGACTTCAGCCACCCCCAGAATGATTATCTCTTGCAGTCACTGCCATTGAGCTGCCTTTGCCTTTTGATACCACTGCAAAGTCCCCATTGCAGCACCTGTTCATGCCTCAGCCTAACACCTGCTAAAGGAATACAGGGGTAGCTGTGCTCTAGTAAGGTTAGGGCACTTGTGGAATGCTCTTATGGAGGCTCACCCAAAAGGGAAAAAAGAGCAGAAGGAAATGAGGGAAGGAAAGGTGGAGGTTGGAAAGACACTTTGGAAACACTGAAAGTGGCCCTGAGCTCACATGAAGTGCAAGCCAGTAAAAGTATTAAGATTGGAAACTTTAATGTGGCTCTTTTGAGAGAACAGCTGTAGCACTGTAATTTCCTAGAAATCTGGATGGACATGTTGGAAGACAGTGAAGCACTGAATGGAAATAACTGGAAAAGAGGCTTCCTCCTGATCTTCCTTCCACAGAGAAGTTATATGAAAGAGCAAAGCTAACAACAGGCTGAAAACCCACATATTGTAAATTCAAGGTGGTAGCATGGAACTCAAATTCCATCCCTACACACACAAAAAGGGGTGGGGGGACACACATGAATTCCTATGAGCAAGAAAGGAGAGCAAGGAAAGAGTGAGAAAGAAACAAGGGAGGAGAGGTCAGTGTCAGCTTTGGCGACTGACATTATGATGAGTTTTCTTTCCCTGCTCTGAGGAGTTTATCTGGTGGTCCTATGATCCTGGTGTTGGGCAATTTTCCAAACATTTGGGGAAGTTACTCATGAAGAAGAAGCCAACTCCAGACAGCTAGTTGGGAAATGTGGACAGTCAGTGCCTGGGTGGTTTTCATACTAATCCAGGATTTATTAAAGCTCAGAAAGCAAGCAGCAGAGAGGGTTTTTATAATGAGACATTTTGCAAATAGAGTCATCAACAATTTGATAGAAAGGGAAGTTTTTTCTCTGAAACTTCCTGAAGGAGGTGACCGGGCAGGGAGGCTGAGAAGAGGAGGAGGCTCCTTTTGTGAGCACTGTGGCATGTCCAGGGGACTCCAGCAGAGGGACACTCATTCGTTTCTGAGTCCTTTCCTCTCCAGGGTACAAAGTTTTCATTTGCAGTTGGGAGGAATTGGACTCAGTGATCTAATAGAGCTAATTTTTTCCTCTCAAATATGGTATGATGTGGCCACAGTATCTCTGTCGGATACTGATGCTACCAGCAGGAAATTAAATGCAGGTGGATTTCACTTTATTACATTGACTAATTCTTCCAAGTTATATGGAAATAAGATTGTTTTAAATCTACAAAGGCAGTTAAAGAAGCCCTATTTGAAATCCTTTGTAAGTCTAAGTATGCTTCTGAAAGGTGAGTAAACACTTCCGAAAATATTTTGCTTGTAACTCTGAATTTTAATTTGTCTCCTTTGCTGCTGGAACATTCAGGATGTGTAAATGTTGTAGTTTAGAATTAACATCTTTTCCTACTCACCTTGATTTGCCAGAATGTTATATCAAACAGATTGGTTTCCTCTAGTGTAAAAAAAAGTCCAATAATTCTGCAGCTTCCTTGGGACTTTATAATCCTTTACTTTTTTTAAAAAAACAACAAATTTTTTTTTTAAATTTCCAAACACACTGGAAAACAATATCATCTGGCCTTTGAGCATAGCTTTGGCTGAAGTTTTAACAAGGGGCTAGTCCCTTTAATGAGGGGCTAGTCCCTGAGCATAAGTTGATGCTGATTTTCAGTGATCAACTCAATGCACATACCTTGCTGGGAGAGGGTTTTGTACAAGGCACCTGCTAGGCACCATGAGGGAAAAGCCTGAGCCATTCAGGTGGACTTTCCTAGGCAGTAGCAGCAAACCCTGAAGAGGAAGAGAGTCAACTAATACCACAGAGACTCAGAGCAGAGAGATCTGGCATGGTGAAGGAAAGCTTCATAGAGTGGGTGACTTTTGAGCTAGATCTTGAGGGGAGGTCAGGGTTTGGATACTTAGAGTCAGGCAGAAAGAGCATTTCCTGCTAAGAGGAATAGAGAAGCAACTACTCAGAGGTGTGAGGATGGAGGAAGGTTTGGTGACAGAAAATGGATAGGTGTGGCAGTATTTCCAGAAAGGAGATCCTGGAAAAGTTTCAGAACAAATTATGAATTAAAGGTTTGTAAACACTTATAAGAGAACAATAATTGTTAAGAGTCAAGCATGGGTTCACCAATAACTAGGCATTTCCTGTTTTTTATAAGGTTACTAGCCTGGTAAACTAGAGGATGTTGTCAAGGGGATTCTTGCGATTGGCTAGAATTTGGTCTTTTCCAATGTGAAGTTTCTATGATCTTATGCAGGAGTAGAATGGAAGGCCTTGAGTTCTGTTAAGACTCTCATTTCATCAGGGCATCTGACACAGGCTCGTGATGTTCTTGGTAAGAGTGTGGTCTGCATAAGTAAGCATTCACCCCAAAGAGAGCTGATGATGGGTTGATGGCAGGATAGAGGATGGCTCCAGTGCTATTTATTACAGGGCTCTGTGTTTGGCCCATTTCTTTTCTCCATCTTCATTCCTGTGTCCAATGACATAGGAAATACACAGGATACATCTATCAGAGTTTCAGATAATATGAAACTGGAAGGGATAAGTAAATGTATTTGTTGGTATATCAAAAAATACCTTTTGGGGGGCTGGCAGGTTAGCTCAGTTTCTTAGAATGAGATGTTATAATACCAAGGTCAAGGGTTCATATCCCCATACCAGCCAGCTGCCAAAAAATAAAAATTAAAAAAAAAAGTTAAAAAAGCCTTTTTGGGCTAGAATGATAGACAAAAACAAGAAGCTGAAATATGATAGGTATAAATGTAAAATATTGTATCTAGGGTCAAAAAATCAACTTCTCAAGAAGCAAATGGAGAAATATGTCTTAACCACAGTTGATGTGAAAAGAGAACTAGCGCTTTTAGTTTACCACAATATAACTTAACAGTGTAATGCACTTGGCAAAAAAGACTGCATTTAGTTAACATATTGTGTCTATATATTCTTTAATTCAACAAATCCTTATTGAGCTCCCCAATATATGTCATGCACTGGGTTGGGCAGTGAATACACGCTGGTGAACAAGACAGATGGAGTGCCTGCCCTCACACAGCCTGTGGTTTAGTAGGGGAAAGAAACAAACACCAGAAAAAGTAAACACATAAAATCATCAAATCTGTACCAGGGACCTGGAGGAACACAAATGAAGGTGGGAAAGAGAGTGATGAGAACCCCGCTTTTCATGGGTTCGTCAGGACAGGGCTCTCTGAGGAAGTGGCATTCAAGCTGAGACCATACGAAGGAGAGTCAGGAGGAAGAACATTCCAAGCAGGACAGTGAGTGCATGGGCCCTGAGTCTGGAAGGAGCTTGATGTGTTCTCAGAACTGAAAAACCAATGAGGCTGGCCCCTATTGTGGCTACCAACATCCATTTTCCTTTTCATCCATGGCGATGGGGGTTCCAACACAGGGCTGCCCGGCTATGCTGTTTCCCAGACTCCCTTGCAGCTAATGTGGCCATGGGACTGAGTTCTCCTGAGTGGAATGCTAACAAGTGATCTGCATTGAAAGGTGGGGCTCTGAAGAGGTGGGCAAACCTCCTCCTCATGTCCTTTCCTTTCCTTGCTGGCTGCTTCTGGGACTTGGTAGCAACCCAGCTTGGATTGGAACACCCCACAGAATAGCAGAGCCCCAACTGGAAGAGGCCTAGGCTGCTGAATGACTGCAGAAAGTAGGGCTATGTGCTGACCTAGATCATTCACCTGTGGTGGTTACTTGAGAGAGAAAATACGTTCTATACTCTTTAAGCTGCTGAGTTATGGTCATGTCTCTTATCTAACCTAACTATTATAGAAACAGAGGAGATACTAGGGCCACCAATCAGTCGACATTTAGAACATCACATTTAATTCAAAGGGTCACTATTTTATAAGAAACACTCACCATTTGAAGCATACCCAGGGAAAGGTAACAGCAATGACGTTTAGGAGTCAGAAAACCTAGTCAATGAAAATCTGTTAAAGATATTACGACTGTTTAGTCTGGGAGAGAGATTTCTCGGGGGTGGCTTGGCAGCGGTCTTCTGGCATTGAGGAAGAGGAGTGAAGCTGAATTGCAGTAGCTCCAATAGGACTGATGGAGGGCTGGGATTTATGATGAAGCAGATTCTGATTCAACATAGGGAAGAACTTTCTAACTATTAGGGGTGATTTTAAAAAGGCCAGATTGCTTTGGATATCAGAGGTTTCTCCCTGCCACCATATCCAGAGACTGGCTGCCTACTTGTGAGGAAGCATTGCAGGGGTGATTCTGGCATTATTGTGGAGATTCCCATGAATTCCAAGATTTTAAGTAGGAGAGGTGGTTAATAATGCAGCTTGAAGACGCGTCCTAATGGGAATTGAATGTCAGTTTGAATTGAATCCTGGAGGCAATGGGAATTTTAAAGGTCTTTTAGCAGAGTAGAAACATGATCAGAGCAATCTGCTGGGAACGTTGCTTTGGCCAATGTAGAAGGGAAAAAAAATCCTGATTTTTACAGCCCATGTTGGTAATCTGGTGCTTGTATTTCTTCAACCAGTAGCAACTTCAGAAAAGCCAATAGTAGGGCCAGCCCGGTGGCGCACTGCTACAGTGCACCGCTTGGGAGTGCGGCGGCGCTCCCGCCAAGGGTTTGGATCCCACATACAGACTGGCCGCTCACTGGCTGAGCGAGGTGCGGGAGCAACACCGAGGGTTGCGATCCGTTGCCGGTCACGAAAAAAAAAGACAAAAAGGAAAAAAAAAGAAAAGAAAAGCCAATAGTAAAGAACATTTTCTTTACTTTATTCTTGAGATAACCCCCCAAATATTCATGGGCTAGCATTTTTTAAAAACTTATCTTCTAAGATGAATGAATGATCCTTTCATTCCAAGGAACTCAAAGTTACTTTACACCCTAGTTTTCTTCAGTCTTGTTGTATATCTAAGCTGCTATGTCAGGGGCAAGACTGTCAAACCTCCTCTCTCAGATGAGGAGAAAGATTCACAAAGAAGGGAAGTGAGTTGTTCAAGGTCACAGTGAGTCAATGGCAGGGCAACCTCCTGACTGAGGTCTCCCAACTCTCAGGCCTGCACTTTGCCCCAAGCTCATGCTAAGGGTGCCCTCATCTAGGAATATCTCCTCCGTACCAGAAAAACCGGCCTGAATGAACATTCTTTCCAGTGTTGGAAGTGACTCAAGACATTTAAGGTTCAATCAATTTCATTTTGCAGATGAGGAATGTGAGGCTTAGCAAGGTCATATGGGCAAAGGCCTGTCCATGACTTGAACCCAGTTTCTGGGATCATTGTACTAGATCTTACCACCCTATCTACCCATACAATGGGAGGCCCAGGAACACCCCACACAATCACCTGGAATCAACTAAGCCATCACCATCAGCTCCACTGTCTGGAAATATAAAGGCTCATATTGGCTTTGGCCACCAAAGAGAGGAAACATTCTGCAGTCCTTGAAAACTCACAGCTAAGGGGGGTGGGGAGAAGTGTTTGAGCCTTGTACTTACAAAGTTGAAAGGGAAAACATGTGTTTCACATTTGTCTTGGGATGGGAAAGAAAAACTTTTCCTTTCACTTAATCTCGGTTTACACAAACAGAGAGACTGCCCTTTTTGTAAACTCACCGAATGTCAAATATTGTTCACTAGCGTGGCATCAGCTTACTAAGCCAGTACAGAGGCACTTTCCTCACGTAATCCCCTCAATTAGAAGGCACTTCAGCTTGAAGAGGGGTAACTAAGATAATACACATTTCCTCTGATGAATTGGACAAGAGTCAGCCGATGGAATCAGATTTCCAAATCTATAACCTCTGGTTTCAGCCAGAGACCCGAGGCAATACGGCTTCAGTCATGACTCAGGATTTTGTGAGTGAAAGCAAGCACGTCAAGTGATGTAAGAAAATTCCCCATTCCCCCATCCCACTGGCCTCCTCCTCCCTGGGGAATTCAGTCTGCGAGCATTGTAGGGGGATGGGGGAAAGAAGGAGTCATGTCACTGGGTGCTGAGTTGTGGCACACCTCCCATCACCACGGCAGTGGCCAGCGTCAGCGCTTGACAAAGGAAGTACTCAGTTACAATTACATTCCTGTTGGCCTGCGAGCTCAGATAATTGCTTTGCAATGTGTGTGAGAACCTCATAAAGTAAACCAAGAAACAGAGGGGCCAGGTCTGAGCTAAAGGGAAGTGTCAAGTGGGGGAGGCCAGTGATGCAAGCCTACCTTTGAAGTCACTTTGTTTGTGAAAAGTCTGCTGTGCTCGCTTAAGGAAACTCCACTGGAACAAGGTTTCTGTGCATGTGGGGCTTAGGGCTATTGTTTTTGGCTCTGATTTTCACCTCGAGCCCTAGCTAGGACATGTATAAATCCCATAACAACAGCCTGACATGAAATTGCTCACCCTCTCATTGCATCAGGGGACTTTTACTCAGGCGGATTTTGAATGCCTCATTGTTTAATAGGACAGGAAGTTTACTCTCAATGTAAATGAGGAATCTTTATTTTTTTTCCCTTACCTCCTTGGAAGATTTTTTTACAGAGGCCTGCCTTGTTATCCCTAGTCTAGCTCCTTCCATGAGAGCAGCTGTGGCCCAGCAGCCACTGCCCCATTTCTCAGAGTAGTATTCTTAGGACCAAAGTTTTAGGCAGGCTTTTCCTTTGAGCGGACACTTGGTGATAGTTGAAGGATGGGCCACCCAGGGAAAGGGAAGTGCTGGATCTTCTGAAGAGGGTAGGATTTTCTCTTTTCAGTTTCCTCATTCTGATCTGGACCAAGGTCTGTTTATTACACACACACACACACACACACACACACACACACACACACACACACACACACACAAGTGAAGCCCCATACTCAAACCTTTTGATGCTTTTTTTTTCTTGGGATAAATCAAATGGTGACTGGCTCACATGTGGAGCATCAGGCTAGACCTCTGAAGTCAAAATGTGTCAGACTTAGCAAAAAAGACTGCATTTAGTAAACATATTGTGGTTTATGTATTCTTTAGTTCAACAAATCCTTATTTAGCCCCCAGATATAGGTCAGGCACTGGGTTGGGCAGTGAACACACACTGGTGAACACAACAGAGTCCTTGCCCTCATGCAACTTGTAGTTTAGTAGGGGAAAGAAGCAAATACAAGAAAAAGTAAACACATAAAATCATTGGCAAGAAGATCCCTAATTCAGAACCTGACTCTCCATTACAGCATATCTCTGAGAAGCATAGAAACTTCTAGAAAAAGCCTTGTGGGCTTCCCCATCTCACTCCACACTTTGTAGGCAAACTCTAAAAAAAGGCACAAGTATAACCCTCTCAACCTTTTACTGATACCCCAGCCAAGAGACTGGCTGACAGAGACCCTCTAAGAGAGAAGGGGTTTACAGATATAACTACTTTTAGTCAAAGGAAACCAGGTAAGAACGACCAAAAGGGAAACGACAGACACCAACTTTGTAGGATGAGGAAGCCCTAGTTTATTTGGTATGTATCTCCAGAATCCTTCTTTCCTACATGCCTGAAAAGAAATCAATAATGGGTTTTGTGGTTTTTTTAAGAAAAAAAAAAAAAAAGAAAGAAAAAATATGAGCACCGTGTATAAGACCTAGAGATTAGTCTCAGGCTGAATTACCATCTCAATTGTCTTCTACACAGAGCTTCGTCAACTCTTTCCCAAGAGTCACGATGATATATGCTAAAGATTTATCAGGTTAAAATTGCAACGTTGACACGTATTGACATACATGTGTCACGTGTGTGCATTTTCATTTATACCAGGTCAGCACAATGAAGCAAGAAGTAGCAGCCTCACTCAGGGCCAGAGCTCTGTTCTCAGACCTGCTTTCAGGTTAGAATCACCTGCAGAGCTTTAGTCACAGCACATGGATGCCTGAGTGCCTGAGTATCTCACCCAGAGTCTGGTTTAATTGGGCTGGCCTCAGATCTGGGCACAGCTCTCCAGATAATTGTGTCCAGGGTCAACATCCACTGAACTAAGCCAGTCCCCTAATGCAGCCCCCTCCATTGGCCCCCAAAATCGAGCCACACTTGCCAACTCCTTGCATGACATCACCCTTCACTCGGGCACTGGCGTTTCTCTCATCTCCCTGGTCCTAACTCTGGCTTCACCGCAGACTACAGCATCTGATATCTGGCCTTCCCTGTGGCTATACCATAGCAAAAAAGTACTCCCTGAAATGTCCTCAAGTATAATATTTTAAGTTACTTAACATTTTATGTTTTAATATTTTAAGTTAACATTTTAAATTACTTTTTCGTACTCAAAAAAGAAGATTGTATGTGTAACAAATCTGGTCATTCTCATGTGATGAGATGAGAGAAACCAAGCCGTGTTCAGTGGCATGTGACAGCTTGGCTGGACCCTTCCTTGACAAGTCTGCGTACCAGCTTCATAAGGGGCGGGTGCAAATCTATCCCATGCTAGGCACAAATAACCACGTGTCACGAACCTTCAGGAACCTTCAGGGCCTGGCACAGAGCTTGGCGCATCATAGGTGTTCAGCGAACTTCTGATGAAACTGAGAATATTAAGTCTGCAAATTCAGGGTGTTTCCCCAACCTAATTTGGTTCTGGAAATTCAAACGACTGGACTGAGAAAAAGTTGTCCTGGTGATTACAAAACCCCCTCTCAGGGAACACAGCAAGTGGCAGAACTCGCCAAAGACACGCAGGAGTGATCAGCAGATATGCACAGCATGTTATCCTCCCCGCCTCTCCCCCTTCACAGCTCCTCCCCAGGAACAGTTCCGTGTCATTGCAGAAACAGGGCTCGGGGGCTTCCTTTGCACAGAGAAAGCAATTTAGCTGATGGGGTTATAAACCAGGACCCCTCTGGGTGGGGAATAACGCTCTAAGTTGTGGACTTTCTTTAATCTATGAAAGCACTCAAGTGCCCCCGAATCCTCACAATGCCCGTTTGTCTTCTTTGGGCACAGTGTTGCCCATCTTACCTCATTCTGGGCTTCTTTCTGAAAAGAAATAATAGACACTGAACCAAGCATCTGTTGGTTTACGGTACTATTTTGTATTATACTCTTGCGTACTTTTAATTAATATGTTCTAATATCTGAGAGGACAAGCTTCTCCCAACCTACCTCACTCCTATTTTTCAAAATTGTCTTTGTCATTTTTTCTCATTCATTAAGTATGGATTTAAAGAAAAAAAAAAATCAGTGAATCCTGCTGGGGTTTTGATTGGAATTGTAATGAATCAGCAAATTAATTTGAGTCTAAAGAAATTTTGTAAATTTAATTTTCCCATTTAACAATACCTATTTTATTCAAATCTCTTTTTAAATTTTCCAATAAAATTATGTAGTGTTCTTTATCAGGATCCCACTCAAGTTTATTGCTAAGTGGTTTATGGCTTGTGATTACGGTTCTCAGTAGCTTACTGGTACAGATGAATGCCTTGACCTTGGTTTGTTTATCTTGTGTCCAGTCATTTTTCTAAATCCTTTTATTAATTCCAGTAGTTTTTAGCTGGTAGCTTTGATTTTTTAAGGGTACAACCACATGATTGCAAGAATGATATTTTATATTGATGTACAAGTCAAGGAAAGTAGTGGTCCAATATACAGTGGGCCCTTGAACACACAGGTTTGAGCTGTGGGGGTCCACTTCTAAATGAATTTTTTTCAATAAATAGTGTACAGTACTGTAAATGTATTTTCTCTTCCTTGTGATTTTCTTAATAGCATTTTCTTTTCTCTAGCTTACTTTATAGTAAGAATATAGTATATGAATGTACAACATATTAAATATGTGCTAGTCTATTATTTATGTTGTCAGTAAGGCTTCTGGTTAATAGTAGGCTATTAATAGTTAAGTTTTGGTGGAGTCAAAAGTTATACACAGAGTTTCGACTGCACAGTGAGTTGGCACCCCAATCCTCACGTTGCTCAAGGGTGAACTGTATTTAACAAAGTACCACGAACTGGATGGCTTAAAACAACAGAAATGTATTCTCTCATAGTTCTGGAGGCCAGAAGTCAAGGTGTCAGCAGGGCTGGTTCCTTTTGGAGTCTCCAAGGGAAAATCTGTTCTATGCCCCTATCTTAGCTTCCATGGTTGCTAGTAGTCCTTGGCAACAGATGTATCACTCCAATGTCTGCCTGCCTTCCCATGGCTTTATCTCTCCTATGACTGCGTATCTCCAAATCTCTCTCTCCTTTATCATTCATTGGATTTAGGGCCCACTCTAATCCACTATGACTTCATCTTGGCTTTGGTTACATCTACAAAGACCCTATTTTTAAGTAATATCATTTTTATAGGTACCAGGGGCTAGGACTTCAACATATCTTCTTGGAGGGCAAAATCCTACAATATTCAGTGTGCTTGTCCCTGATCAGGCTACATCTAAAATTTTAGGTCCAGCTCATGAATCATATCTCAAGATGTATGCTGAAAAAGTTGCTTGTGTCCTGATGAAGGTGACCATATAGTGAAGGATCTTGTACCCGTGTGATACCAGGAATGGGGTTATGGGAACTATATTCAGCTTGGGTCCAGGCCCAAGTATAATGTCTGCCTTCACGTAGTTATAAGGCGTTTGTGGTACACCTAATCTGTATTGTTCCAGGGGGTGGCATTCAGAGGGAAGTAGATTTTGGCTAAATATAATATTGGCTCAAATATTCAAAGAATCTTTGAATTAAGGTCATCTACCAAAGAGCATGTCCCTGCAGCAGTAGCAAGTTACCTCATCCTTCATTCATCTGACAAACATTTACAAGGTCTGTCATATGCCAGATGGCAGGTACCGGGTCAGACACTAGGACAATGACAGGCTTAAGAGAGAGGTGAGCCTTGCCCTCAGGAAGCTTGCAGTCTAGTGGGTCCTGAGAGGGTCTAAGCAGCCTGGGTGAACGTGTTGGTAGAGATGTTTCAGAGCTATGGCACCGTGGTCTTTATGATCCTTGAGAAGCAATATGTAAATGAAAGCAGGAATTTGGGATGGGGGTGGAATGAATTTTTTTAAAGTATTTAAATGAACACAGAACATGTGCAAAAAAGCAATCTCCTTCACACCATCATGCACATCGACCGTGAGAGGAAGGATAGCTTTCATCTGCACAAGTCTCAGATTCCACTCTCCTGCTTCCCATTACAGCGTTCTCAGACTTACCCCACCCACCCTGAGTAACGAATGCTCAGCAAACAAACAGCACAGACCCACAAATGGCTGCTCGGGCCAGAGCCACCTCAGTGAGGAAGCCAAATTCTTCTCCCCAATCTCAGCAGACAAAATAGCCCGGGCCCTAGGTGTTTCCCCTTCTGCCTGGGACACCCAGCCAGGGAACGCAAAGTGAGAAGCTCTAAATCAAGTGTTTTCAGCAGAACCAGGCCCGGGGGTGGAAGGGAGAGGCCTCCGCTCTCAGCGGTTGCTCCTCCTTAATGAGCCAAAACAAAGCCAGTGCCAGGGAAGTTAATCTGCCCTGAGATAGGGGAGAGCCACTCCCTGAGGTGGAGAGGGAGCTGTGGGCCCAGGGCACGGTCTGGCCAGGAAGCTGGGACTGCCGAGGTGCAGGTGGCCAAGGTAAACCTTCCTCCACGAGGCCCAGGTGAGAGCAGGTCCAGTCCTCCAGGAAGAGGAGCCCCCTGTTTGTTTGAACACTACCCTTCGACCGTATGAGAAGATAAATACATTTTTTAAAAGATCTGTCGTTGGTGCTGGGAAACGCCTGGTACTCAACACCAAGGAGGTCTTGAAAAACAAAAGAATCCATCTGGTCCTGATCATAGTGTTCCCGCCCCCACCGTCCATCCTCTCCCTGCTTCTCCACCCATGCACACACATCCTCAGCCAAGCACGTACACACACAAGCACACACACATGCACTTACACCCGTTCACAAACACACGTGCACACATGCATGTGCACTCTCATACACACATCCATCCTCTCACACACCCTCACACACAAGCACACACATCCTTACGCATAGGTGCACCTTCACATACAAACATGTGCACACATTCTCATGCAACACAATGCCCTCACACACGTGCACACACACCTCTCTCACACATATGTGCATCCTCACACACAAACATGCACATGTGCACACACCATCAGTACACATACACCCTCACACTGGGTACACACTCGTCCTTACTAATGCACACCCATTTTTGCTGATGCTTCTCCCAGAGTTGCCTTGACTCCTCATGACAAGGTGAGGCCAATGCTTCTTACTGGGCTGGGTTTTGGTCTAAAGCTCCTGGCCTGGCACCCAGGTTGGCAGACAGATAGTAGCAAAGACTAGAGTCCCAGGCCATGCACAGGCATCCATTTGTCATGCTCCTGCCATCCATCTGTCATGGAAAGCTCCCAATGCAATGCTCACGGTAGATCAGGGACTAGATATGTAACTTCTCCGAAACTTAGCTTCTCATCCAAAAAAGGGAGCTAATAACACCTACTTCCTGGGGTTGGGAAGACTGAGATGATGTAGGGAAGTGGCCACACATAGTAGGTGTTCAGGAGAGAGCTTGTCCCATTTTGCCACCCTGAGTCTCCAGAACTTCCTAGGCCATCATTTTCCAGGACCCCAATCATGTTAGGGATGGGAACTAATGAAATGCAAGCATGAAATGCTAAAGGCAATTCATGTCATTGCCAGCCAAAGGTGCATTTTATAAGGTATCCGTCTACCCCGGCCCTGCCTTTGTGAAGTCCGGCTAGCCAAGACATCTCCAGGGATCTGAGAAAGGAGCTATGGTTGGGTGATTTCGAAGGTGATGGGAAAGATGTCGTTTTTCATATATATAACTATGATGGCCAGTTGAGGAAAAGCAGAGGGAAGAGAATCCACAGAAGCAGAACCTGAGAGAGCTCCATGGGCTGCTGCCTGAAACATCTAGAACTGCACTAATGGGCATGAAGGGAAGTGCTGCCCCTTGGCACGTGCTCTGAGAGCCGCCGGAGGGAGTGGGAGCAGACACTGCGGGATGTTCCCCCTGAGTTATTGTAGCATCTTTCTGGGGCTGGTCTGAATTCTCTTCCCACCAACCATCACTTGGCCTCAATTTCTCATTCTCTAAGGTGGGCAGTTCGGTGAAGATGAATAAGCCCATGTCTTTGGGGGCAAAATAAAAATCTAATAATGTGAGTCCCAGACACCATGATGAGTTTTGCATATGCATCATCTCAATCCTTGAAACAACTCGAGGTGGCAATTATTATACCCATTTTACAGATAGGATAACTGCTCAGACTGGGTATGAGGCGTGTCCAAGGTCACAGAGCTGGCAAGGGGATGGGGTGGGGATTTGAACTCAGAGCTGTTTGCTTCTTAACCCCAGTGCTCCCCTGCTGAGGAAGGACAGCGTTAATCTGCTCGTCTCTCCCCCGCACCGGGACTGGGCTCCGGGAACTGCCGCCTGCATGACCTCAGCCAGCCTCCTTGTTTCACAGACGGGGAAAGTGAGAACAGAAGAAGGCCTGGGACTGCCCCCCAGTCACGTTGTGTCCTGTATCTTCTCTCCTCATTTCCGGCCTTCGCAGTCCCAAGCAGCCCCAGGACAGAGCTGGGGAAAAGCCTTCAGAGACATCCCCTTGGGAAGACAGCTGGAAGGCAGGGCTGAGCTGGGGCTCTTGTGACCCAGTGATGAGGTGATGAGGTGGTGACGAAAGGACTGTGTTTTCCCCTTTTGAGAAATGCTTTGCCATCGGACAAGTCTTGTGGGGGAGGTGAGAGGAATTTGGCAGGGATCTGCTTGTAAACCATCTGGAGGCCGGCTGCCCATTCAGTTTGGTCTCATCCTTAACACGGTGACAGCCCTGTGTGCACGGGAGGCTCAGCTGCTGCCCGACTCTAGCTTGACAGGGAATTTCAGAGAGAAATTCTACCCTGATTCCCAAAACAGAAAAGGGGCATTCCTGCCATACAGTTCTGCAGCCTTTATCCTATGGGACCAAGTGAAAGATGATCATACATTCGCCTGCCCACCAAGAAGCAAGTCTCATGTCATTGCATCAAAAGGGTGACATCCTAATACAAGTCACCATTGCTAAGCAACTCCCATGTGCCAGGGAAAGTGCTTAATATTTACATTTTCTTGCTTCATCTTCATCTTCATCACTATCCTGTGCAGGAACCATTATCTGTCCCCACTTAAGAGGACACTGAAACCCAGAGAGTTTTTTACAGAGTTACAAAGGTGATAACGGAGCCAGAACTCAAATCCGGGTATCTGAGGTCTGAGCCCAGGCTTCCACCCATGACACTGCTGCACCTGCCACCCACTTCCTGGTGTCTCAAGTGACCCCTAAGCATCATTCAAGCAGAAACGGCCACTTCCTGGCAATCACCCCCTGCCCCACTTTCCCCTCTGAATTGGAGACCTTGGCAGACAGAGACTGTGCCCGAGGAGAGTCCACCCGTCCCCTCTCACCCACAGATGAGTCAGTTGGAATTTTTGGACATCCCAGGCTCGGCCGTGGTACCAGGAGCTGTCAGGAGGCAGGAATGCGCGGAATGCAGCTCCCTGAACTCCCGCCTGCCCCCACCCCCACCCCCGCCTCCTTAGGCTGAATCCGAGGTTTGGAAGGTAAATGACACAGTGTTTGTCAAGGGCTTGGGATGACAGGTGCATGTGAAGATGAGGACAAAGACTGATTCTTTTCTTGGGTTGCCAGCACAGTTTCGCATCCCTCCCACGCACGTCTGCGTTCCAGGCCGGATGCTTCGTGCCCTGGGCTCCGGTGATGGGCAAGAAACCACTGATTAGGAAGCAAGGAGAAAAAAAAAATGTCCCAGGCTCTTAAAAGATGGAATGTTTGAACTCTTTGCCCAACTCTGAACCGGCTTACAACTCTGCCATCCTGAAATACTACTCTGATTCTGTCACCCTCTTGCTCAAATGCCTTCATGTAGCCCACGTGTACTTTTCCCAGCACCTTCTCTGTGCAGGACTCTGTCCCACCACTGAGTAAAGAGTGGTGAAGAAGACAGCGTTAGTTCTTCCCTTGAGGAGCTTTCCTTTTAGAGAAGGATTTAGACAATAAACAAGTGAGCATATGTAATTACAGATAATCAGTAGGAGGAAGGAAACAAACCAGGTCTATGATGGAAATCAGGGGGAGGGGTTCCTTTAAAATGAAGTTGAACCCTCAGGGTTGTGTGCTGCTAAATTTGTCACCTTCCTGCCCACTGAGCACACTGTCTTTCCCCACCTCGTCTTTTCCTCCCATCTTTCCAGGGGGTGTGCTCTCCTGCCATCCAAACCTTTTCTGCCCTCACCTCCTCTGGGCCCTGTGGATACTGAATCACTTCTTTTCTCTCTCCCTGGATCGTGAGCTCCTCAGGGGCAGGAAGCAGAGTGGTCTCAGGCACCGACGCTGTGTGGGAATTCCCTCTGACACAAGTGCCCCAGAACCTATTATTTTGATGCCAGGTGCCGGGAAGACACACAATAAATATTTCTTAGGGAGTGGGCACCCCAGACTCTGGCTGACAGAGGAAGGTCGGGAGGATGTCGGGGTCTGAGCACAGCACTATGTTTAGGGAACACTCAGTGCAGGAGCCAGCTCGGAGCCTGTGGATTCAGGAAGTCCACATCACACCCATCCTGTTCAGGAAGGAGGGAAGGCTGAGGGTACAAACTGTTTAATCAGCCCCTCTTCCGGAAGCCTGGGCCCCAGATGTTGCCCTGATTACCTATCAAAATGAGCAAATGCCAGAATTCACCCAATGCCTTGCTGACGTAGGGCACTGGAGAGAGAAAAACCACTGGGCTGATTATCTTGGCTGTATCTGCCACATCTGCTTTAGCTCAGCATCTCTGCTTTTCATCTGTAAAGAGATGACTGCAGAGTTAACAGAATCATAGAGTTGGAAAGGGCCTCTAAAGTCCTCACATTGCACCTCTTCCCTTTGTACATAAGGGACGTGTCACTCAGAGGCTGTAACTCACCCACAACCACACAGCCGGTAGGAGGCCCAGGTGGGACCAAACAGTGGCTCTCGCCTCTGAGGCCAGAACTTTTCCCAGTTTTCCAAGCTGCCTTTCAGATCACATCAAGTCATTTCCATATGTGCCTCCCTGAGGCCTCATTAGTAAGGAAAGCTGGCTGTGGGCCTTTTTTTTTTTTTCCTTTTTGTCTTTTTTCGTGACCGGTAACGGGATCGCAACCCTTGGTGTCGCGCCCTCACCGCGCGCTCAACCAGTGAGCAGACCGGTCTCTATATGGGATCCGAACCCTCAGCGGGAGCGCCGCCGCGCTCCCAAGTGCTGCACTCTACCGAGTGCGCCACCGGGCCGGCCCCTGTGGGCCTTTTTTGCTCCCTTCCCTCACTGTCCCGCAAAAAAAAGTAAAGAGCAGTTCTATTCCAGAACCAAGCAGAGATCATTTTTCTTGTCACCTGATGTTTTGTACTATCCATGCCAGGCTCCACTCCAGGGGCACAGCCACCTGCACTCACATGGTGCATAAAAGAATGTCATTCACCCTCCCATCAACCCTGAGAACTAAAGGCCCTTTCTCAGTTGGGGAATCATAGACACAGTGAGTGCTGAGGACTCAGAGGGATTCGGCTCTTCCCTCATCAGCCACTGTCCTTGGCCAAGGCCTCCCCAAGGCACCTCAGCCCCATTTCCTGAGCCCCTCTGTTGGGACTGTTACCCTCCATGCAGGCCAAGTTGGCAGGCTCTCTGGAAGGTGCTTCACATCCATTCTGGAAGGGAGAGATTATTATCCCCACCCCTACCCCATATTTCTTTTTAACAGATGTAGAAATTGAGGCTCAGAGAGATTAAGTTACCTGCCCATGGTCACCAAGCTAGTGAGTGGGGGTTCAGAACTCAAACCCAGGTCTGACTCCAGAGCCCAGCTCATTTCATGAGGCCTCTCCATGTGCCTCAAAGGAGCTGGAAGCATCTCAAGACATCCCTGCACACATGCTCAAAATAGTCCCCCCATGAGCCTGCCCAAGCACCTGAAATCCCCTCATTAGAGTCATCTCTTGTGTGACCGCAGCTTTGGGTGGCTAGACATTCCTTCTTAAAGGGAAAGGCTGGGGATGAGTAGAAGGGTATACAAGAAGCCCCTTGGCAGAGGTTTGATGATCACAGGAGCGACCTGAGGCTTGACAGCAAGGCCCAAAGGGGTGAGGACTTGGGGTTGACAGAAGGAAGGAAGAAAGAGAGAGGGGGCTCCACAGTGGATCCCAGAGGCTGATGGGAGCAAGGCAGCACCAGGGGGCCGAGGGGGGCTGAGGACAATGGGACCTCCTTCAGACTTCCACAGGGACCAGCTCCAGGCAGGGATTGGTTTTGGGGTGGAAGGTGGAAGGGCCCAGCGTGACTGCGAGGCATTAGTCAGCAGCGGAGGTTTATGAAAGGAGAGATTGTCCAGAGCTTCCTTACTCACCGGGCCAACTGGGTCATCCCCAGAGCCCGAGGAGCCAGGCTGGTATCAGAAGGGGACCAGGAACTCTGCGCAGCTCACTACCTAGGTTGAATGGCTGGGGCCATGGGGCCAAACGCGGGGGCCCTGTCCGGCCTCAGTGGCCTGTGAGTCACAGCCCTCGGCTGAGTTTCCTCATTGTCCACTGTCCATGGGACAGTGGGGCTGGAGCCCTGGCAGGAGGCCTGACTCTCTCCTCTTGTGATAAAGGAGCTCAGGGCTGATTCACGGGTGCCTGCCCTGCTGTCACCCCCCTGACCTGCCACTCCCACCTGAAGTCTACGGAGCTGCAGCTGTGCCTGGGAGACCCCGTGCGTTCACCCATCCCTTCTTCAGTCATTCACGCAGTCGTTCTTTCTCTTGTTTTCCAACTGCAAAAGTAGCCTACTATGTCTTATCCGGCCTTCAAAAGGAATAAAATTCTGACACAGGCTGCAACGTGTGTGAACTTGAGGACATGACGCTAAGTGAAATAAGCCAGACACAAAAGGACAGATACTGGATGAGTTCACTTATATGGGGTACCTGGAGGAGTCAGATGCACAGAGACAGGAAATAGAATAAAGGTTACCAGGGTCTGGGATAGGGGAGCAGAGAGCTGGTGTTTAATGGGCAGAGTTTCAGTTGGAGAAGATGAAAAAGTTCTCGAGGTGGATGGTGGTGATGGCCGCACAACAGTGTGACTGTACTTAATGCCACGAAACTGTACCCTTAAAAATGGCTAAAATGGGCCGGCCTGTGGCTCACTCGGGAGAGTGCGGTGCTGATAGCACCAAGGCCCCGGGTTCGGATCCCATATAGGGATGGCCGGTTCGCTCACTGGCTGAGCGTGGTGCTGACAACACCAAGCCAAGGATTGAGATCCCCTTACCGGTCATCTTTAAAAAAAAAAAAAAAACGGTTAAAATGGAAATTTTTGTTATGTATACTTTACCACAATAAGGAAAAGCAAACAGAAAGTAATCTGTTATTTAAACAATACATAAAAGTAAAAGATAAAACTTAAAAGTAGATGTCCTCAAAATCTTGTCTATTATTAACAGTTTGGATTATTTCCTTTTAAACCTTTTACTATTTCTATATAATCACGTATGTGTGTTTAACAAAAATAGGCCCCGAGGTAGGGAATGTGGTCTCCAGGCACCAGCCACGCTCCTGTCTCTGTCTCTTTGGAGGACAATGTCATGTCTGCATCCCCAGGTGCCAGGCAGCAAGGTCATGGCAAGGTCACAACATTGACAATAACCACCACCTAGTGATTTCTTAGACATGTCTGGCTCGGTGCTAAGCCCTTTACACTCATGAACCCACTTAATCCTTACACCAGTGCCAGGAGGAAGGTATATTTTTATGCCAAATTCAAAGTCCATTTCATAAATGAAGGCTTTGAGAGCAAAGGAGGTGCCCAGATCACATCTCGGGAAGGAGGCAGAGCCAGGGTGAACTGTCAGGTTGTCCTGCTGGATTTACAGAGATGCCTCGGCCACCACATGCCCCCTTCTTGGCAGGATGAGGCTTTACAGGGCACTCGCGCGCTGTGTGAGGATGCCTTCATTTCTGGCTTCCCTGTCGACTGCACATTCCACAGGACAGGGCTTGTGCCTTCTTGTTCCCTGCTTGGTCCTCTTCCAGCCTTGAAACACAGTAGGTGTTCAACAAATGTTTGTGGAGAGAATAATTCTCATTCATTTCTCTGTTTGATCTTCCCCCACACCCCTGTGAAGTAGCAAATTAGGAAATATAATTTCTGCTGGTGTTAGTCATCTGGTTAGCGGGCGAGATGGAGTGACTTCCTCCAGGTCACACGGCCAGGGCCTGCTGAGCTGGAGTCTTGGGCTTCTGGCTCCCCTCCCAGGCCTTTCTAATCCTGTCATCCAGACCTTGGCTCCCGTTGTTAAAGGACAAAGTTATTAATTGGGAGGAGGAAATCTTTGAGTCATTACCAGCAACAATAACAATAATTACAATCATACTCATCATAAGTTTTAATTCATGGAATCCCCGCATCCACAGCACCAATGAGGTAGTTGTTATTATTATCCCTAATAGATAGTTCTACAGCTAGACAGAGAGGTTGAGTAACTTCCTCAACATCACACAGCTAAGAAGTGGCACTGCTGGGATTCGGACTCCGTCTCGTTCCAGAGCCCATACGCCCCAGGCTGCAAAAGTTTCAGGTCCAAGCTTGAGTCTGCTGGACCCAGAGACTCACAGCACGGGAGGGCTGAGTTGGTGAGGGGAGCGTTGAACGAGATGTCTATTTATTGCCTTTCTTATTCAGTCTGTCAGTCACTGAGCATTCTCCGTGACTCTCCTGTATGCTCTGCCAAGAGGTCTTAGGACACAGCAAGAGCAGGAAGGGACCCTCCCTGTCCCCAGGGAGGCTTTGGCCAGGCAAGAGAAGCAGACGTTAATGACATAATTATCCAGGTAATTGTTTCATTAGACTGAGGAGGGTTAAGGCTCTGTCGACCTCTAACGGATACGACCAGGTGGGAGCTGGGGAAGGCTGCCTGAGGAGCTGCTCTCTCAGCTGGAACCCGAGGGTAGTAGGTGTCAGAGAGGAGAGAATGGGAGAACATTCCAAGAGAGGGCATAGCCTAGGCAGGAGCTTGGCTCTGACTAGGATGCCAAAGCTGGCAAGAGAGGAGGAAAGGAATGGGGGGTGGGGTGCCAAGGGACATGGGCCAGTGCCGACCTGCCCAGTGCCTGTGTCCTCCATGCGGAACCAGGGCTACTATTATCATCTTTATTTTCACAATTATCCTTACAGAGCAGTGGGAAAGGCAGTGTTAAAAGTTCCCATTCCTCCCCAGGTTGCCGGGCTAGGATTGGGCCTTCGACAAGCATTTGCTCTACCATGCCACGCACACGCCTGTGCAGCTGTGTGCACTTGACAACGTGCTGGCTGTCTTGTGTGACACTCACAACCACCTGGAGGGAGGGAAGGAGAGCAGGTGTCAGGCCCCTGTACAGAGGAGGAAACTGAGCAGGAAGGGGCCATGCCTGAAGTCCAGGCCTTTCTTTCACGAGGGCCTTTTCTCTTCTGTAAGATGCACTTAATAGCACCTTAGTCTCTGGGTTGCCAGAGAAAGAGGAGGGTTACATGACATAATCCAGGTAAAGAGCCGAGCAGGTAAAGGCTCAAGGTCAGCGTTCAGTTCATGGTGGCTGCCGTCATTATTATTATAACTACAATCATGACTCTTATTATTCCCACCCTCGGCTTTTCCCTGAACATCTGCCCTGCTGTGTGCCAGGCACCATGCCAGGGCCTGGCAGGCAGGGGTATAGGATGTATCCCCTGCTGTTAAGGAGCTTACAGTCTAGTTGGGGAGACCATTCATTAGCGACCAGAGCTCAGGTGAGCCATGGGCAGGCAAGGCAGGGGATAGCCCACAGGAGAAGGAATTGGAGCTGCACTTGGAAAGCAGCTTCAACCTCTGAAATGGGAACGGGGACAAGGACTGGGGACACTTCAGATGGTTTGTGGTAGGTGTTCCCTGGGGCTGGGGTGGACAGGGCTGAGGCTGGGAAGTTAGTGAGGGTCGCACTCAAAGGGCCTTGAATTTTAGCTCCATGTGCAAGGGTGAGTGGACGTCCACCTGGGATAAGGTTTAAGACCCATTGCCTGGATGATCACAATCAACACAGCAGTGAGAAATGTGAGGCTATATCATTCCGTGAGGTGTTCACCAGTGGAGCAGATCCTTCTCTACAACAGCTTCTATTTGGAATTCTTTTCTAATTATAGAAGTAAAGTATACAAAATGCAGAAAAGGTGGGACATGCATGTGCACACGCACCGATGCACACAAACAATGAGGGAAAAGTTGAGATTATTTGTAGCTCACCCCCCCAGCGAGCCTGGTTAACCTGTTGAAGTACATCCTTCCACTCTTTTATTTATCCCCCAAAGGGGCCGGTCCCAAGTGCTGTAAGAGGGGAAGCCCAGTGAAGTTACAGGGACTGGGACATTTGGGATGTCTTTGGGGAGAAGGTGGGTTCACACTCAACTTTAAGAGAGGGGCAGCATTCAGAAAGACCACAGTGAAAGGAGAGGAATTCTAGACCAGGGACCAGCAAAGCTAAGGCACAAGGGCTGGGGAAGTGAATAAGTCACGTGACCATGACAGTCTGTGGAGCACCTGCCCCTGGGCCAGCCCTCTGTTATGCATAACACGTGTCACCTCATCTGATCCTCCCAGCAGCCCATGGGCTGGAGACAAGAGTAACCTCATTTTAGGGTGAGGAAACTGAGGTGCCCACACCCACTGGCTGTGACGTGGCTGTGGTTTGGACCCAGGACCGGCTCACTCCCAAGCAAAGGGGGGCTGCCTGGAATGGGGACTGGGCCCCTGAGCTCCAGCGGCGGGCCCTCGGGGTGCCTGTCCTTCCAAGGTAGGGGAAGGAGCGCCAGGAGCCAGAGCAGGACAGGCAAGGTGAAGGAGGGTGTGAGGGGACTTTCTGTCTGCTCTGGTCCTGTGCCGTAGGGGCTTTATCAGGGTGCTACAGACCCTGACAATCGCTGCTGCCCATCTGAAGCTGGGCTTCTCAGAGCATGGGCCAGCAGCCCTCGAGGTCGGAGATAAGGCAGCCCGGGTCAGGGGGCTCTAACTTTAGGAGACCAAGCAAAAGCCACACAAAGATGATGGCCAGCTGGAAGCAGGGGCCTCTCCAGTGTCTTCTGACCACTTCTGCTGGCTCCTCCAGATCAGCTGGGTGGGGAGGGCAAGGGCAGACCCCGGTGAGGAAACAGCGGCGAGAGTAATACTTAGAACCCCTCACCTCTGTACTGTGATTTTTGGTTCACGAAGCACTTTTCTTCATATCCTCAGCATGAAAAAGAAAGGCGAGCCTCAGAGCTGGCCCAGGGTCCAGTCCTCAGGCCACCACTTGTCAGCTGTGTGACTGTGGGTAGGTGCCATCACCACTCTGAGCCTCAGTTTCTGTAAAATGACAGTAACACCAACTCTTCTTTTCCCAGCTCAGTGTCCAGCCAGCCTGTTGCCACCTTCCCCGTGGCCCTCTTTCCTCTCCAGTGGTCTCCCCATTTCTTGGAGGGTACCACCTTTGCATTGTGCCAGACACCTAGGCCCTTGCCAGGCCAGGAGTTGAGTCAGACCTCGTCTACCAACATACTGCTGGGTGGACAATCCCAGACAGCCAGAGGATTCTCATCCCAACTCCCATCTGGCAGCCAGCGTTCGCCAGGCCCAGGGAAGGTTGGGTGAGAGGGAGAGGAGGAGGGGAGCCCCCAATGGGAAGGCTCCGATTTTGCCAGCAAAGGCTTTTGCACTCTGGAACACCACGCCAGGGCAGTCAGCTCTGCCAGCGAGGAGACTGGTCTCCAACAATAATGTTTTTCCCTGGGTTTTCTAGAAGGCATCAGCTGCTTTCTAATTTGAACCATCAGGAGCAGGCTCACATGTGCTGAGTCTCAAAATGCCAGTAGAAAGAAAACTGCTGCCCAAGCCAGACAAGAGCTGGCCTGGACGGGGCTTTGGCCAAGGGGCCCCTGAACAGGAGGCTGGGAGCGCCCCCCCAGGCCTCCTCCATTCCAGCCCAGGCCTCGGCTGGTGTCCTCTGGGGCACGCCTGCCGCTGTTCACTCCACCCACATCCAGCTGGGCCCGCTGGGCGCCAGAACCCCTGCGAGGCTTTGGAGTGATCACCGTAGCTGTTATTGTAGTTAACCTTGACTGAGCACGTGTTGCACGCCAGCAACCATACTAGTACTTTACAGCCACTATCTCTCAACCACCTACTACCGTCACATTCCACAGAAGAGAAGGGTGAGACCTGGCATGTCCCCCAGCAGCAGTGAAGGGCTGGGTGTCCTGCCCTGGGTCTGCCAGGGCTCCACTGCCTGGCTTTGCTGCCAGGCCTCGCTGCCCAGCAAATAGAAGGTTTAAGACATCACTTCACACCTTCTAGGATGGCTAGAATCAAAACGTCAGATCATAAGAAGAGATAGCCAGGATGCAGAGAAGCCAGAACCTTCGTACACTGCTGGTGGGAACGTAGAATGGTGCAGCCTTTGTGGAAAACAGCCCAGCAGTTCCTCAGTTACCACTGACCCAGCAGTTCTGCTCCTAGATATACATCTAAGAGAAATGAAAACATACGTCGACACAAAGACTCGCACACGAACGTTCACATCAGCATTATTCATAACAGCCAAAACGTGGAAACAACCCAAATGGATAAACAGAATGTCATCTATCCATACAATGGAATGTTATTCAGCCATAAAAAGGAGCACAGTCTGACACATGCTACAACATGGATGAAACCGTGAAACATTATGTTAAGCGAAAGAAGCCAGTCCCCCAAAGGTCATATATTACGGTTCCGTTTGTATGGAATGTCTAGAATAGGGAAACCCATAGAGACCAAAGGAGATTAGTGGCTGCTTATGGTGGGGGGTGGGAAGGAAACATGGGGAGGGGGTTATAGCCAAAGGGCACAGGCTTTTTTTTCCGAAGTGATGAAAATGTTCTAATGGCTGTGGAGATGGTTGCACATACGTGGGAATATGCTAAAAATCATTGAATTGTGCGCCTTAAATAGGTGAATTTTGTGGTGTGTGAATTCCATTTCAATAAAGCTGTTTTAAAAAGAAAAGGTTTAAGGTGAAAAGTTTAAAGAACTCACAGGTGAAGGAGGACAGAGAACCAAACGATTCTAGACACCAGCAAGCACAGGCCAAGGCAAGGAGAAGGCGGCCTGATGCGTGGGGTTGGCCAAGGCCAGGTGTCTGAGTTCTGCTGTGAAAATAACAAGTTCACCAAAGAGGCCACATTCGTATAGTGCTATGGGAAGGGAGCGGGACGCCTCTCAGCCTAGGAAGCTGGAGCGAAGGTAGAGGCAATCCAAGAAGGCTTCCTGGAGTCGGTGCTATTGGCTTGAGTTCTGAAGAATGAATTCAGGAAGAAAGCTAGGGGCAGAAAAAGATGTCACAGGTGAAGGGGGAGGAAATACATGCAGGAAATCTTCTTAGGGTCTGAAGGCAGTGGGGGTTGGGGAGAAACTTCCTGGTGCAGTGGGAAGGACAGGGCCCCTCATCTGCCCCTGTGTTCCCTTGAGCAAGCCCCTGCCCCTCTCTGGGCCTGGGTTCCAGTAAAAACTCTTCCATCTCTGAAGCTCTGAGTCTCTGAGGCTGAGATTGGAGTGAGAGAGGGAGGCAGGGGAGGGATGGCTTGTCAGATGTCAGGGCCTGGAGACAGAGGGACCGAGGCCTCTCAGCCTCGTGGTGCTGGATGGTTACCTGCTGTCCACGAGTCACATCCCCCCGCCCCCAGGCCTCCCCAGGAAACACGGTGCCTGAGGAGAAATTGAAACAGAAACACAGGTTTCTGTCCCTGGGCAGATTCCAAGAAAGAAAAGAAAGTGGCTTCTAGAGGAGAGAACTCATGAGCTTTGAAGGGAGGAAGGAAACCCAAGCTGTGAGAGGAAATGGAAGAGGCGGGTAGGCGTCAGAAAGAAGCAGGTGCCCAGGGCGGGGCTGCCGCGGCCACACTCCACGTGCGCTCAGCCCGTGGCCTCCCCGCCAGGCCTGTTTACGTGAACCCAACTACGGGCAGCTTTGAAAGGGCAAAATGAGTGTGTGTGGAGAAGGAGCAGGCCCTGGCAGCCCCCGGCGCTCTCTTCCTTCCCCACTGTGGCCTCCCTGAGTCGCCGTGGCCATGGCTTTTATGGGTCCTGAATTTGGAGCCGTTGGATCTGGGCTCAGGTTTTGGCCCCACTGGATCTTAATTGAGGTCTCTGACCCTCAGTTTGTGCATCTATAAAATGGGGATCACCTGTGCTGCTTTGCCTCTGCTGTCAGCAAACTGGGAAGAAAACAAAGTAACTCACGTGAAAACACTGGGTCAACGATGCGGATCAAGGAAGGGGTGAATCACGGGCATGATGACTGACCTCTAGTACAGTTTTGTGCAGTGTTTTCACCTTTTCAAAGCTTCCTCCAAGGGCTGTCCAGTTAGCTCACTCGGTTAGAGCATGGTGCTGATAACACCAAGGTCAAGTGTTCGGATCCCCATACTGGCCAGCCACAAAAAAAAAAAAGGAATGGAGAATCCAAAGTTTCTTCCCATTTGTTACCTCCTCTGAGTGAGGAAGGCCAGTCAAGTGTTCTTGTACCCATTTGACAGGAGATAAAACGGAGGCTCAGAGAAGTGGCATCATGCAGCAGGCAGGAGGACCACGGGGATATTGGGCTCCTCAGGGCCCAGGACGTCACCACTCACAAGGTCCACTGTCCTTTGGCCCTGTTGGCTCCCCAGCTGGGGCGATAGGATCCTGCTTTTCACACAGGCAGGAGACCCCCCCCACATCCCAAGTTAAACTTCTGGGGTCACATGGAAGGTGTTCAGTCTGGAGCAGGAAAGATGCACAAACATGTCCTCAAACACTTGAAGGTCTCTTAGGTAGAAGCTGAATTTGGCTAGTTCTAGATGATCCCAAGGGTACAAGGACAAATGCCTCATATAAATTTATAGGAGCACAGAGGAGGGATTAATTTCAACTCATTGTGAGAAGAAACATTCTGAACTGGTTACAGATGGAACAGGCTGCCTGAGGGGTAGTGAGCTCCCCGTCCCAAGGGGTGCTCAAGTGCAAGCCTGACAATCAGTTGGAAGAGGTAGCTCAGAGTGGAGCAAATTCTATGAGGTTAACCTAGAGCTGGGCTTCTCAGCCTCAGCATGAGACTGAGATGCTCTAAGGGGGCTGTCCTGTGCATTGTAGGGCGCTCAGCAGCATCCCTGATCTCTCCCACCAGATGCTAGAAGCACCCCCAGTTGTGACAACCAAAAATATTTCCAGGCATTGCCAAGTGTACCGTGGGACAAAATCGCCTCCCTGTTGAGAACTACTGACTTAGAGGACTTTCAGGATCTCCTGAGATCCTGCGATGCTGTCATTCTACACGAGGAACCACAAGACTCACTATCATTTTTTGAACCCTGTGTGGCCTGCACGAGGCTAAGAGCCTTGCTTATATCATCTCGTTTAATGTCCATCCTAACCGCCTTGGTCAGTCCCTCGTATCATGCTGTTCTCCCCCACTGCTTGTCCTGACTCACGTCAGCTCTTCCCTATGTCCCAGATTAAGTATGACTCCCACTGCAGGCTGTCCCTGCCCCCGTTCTGTCCCATTTCTGCCCTAAACAGCGCAGTGTGTCCGTGTGCCTCCAGGTCTGATTTCCCACTAGACGGCCGACTCCTGGAGCGCCACCTGGGACTGGCTCAACTCTGGGTTCCCACATAGTAGGGACCCAATACATGTGCACTGTGGGACCAAGGCAGAGATGTTGGCTCAGCACCATCAGTGACCTGCCCTGGTTAGCCACGGCAGTGTGACCACAGCCCCACGCTGCCAGCATGCCCCAGTCACCCTCTCAGGAAGAGCCCCCTGCCTGACGTGTGCACAAGTCTCTGACAGGAAGGAGGAGGGGTGAGTCGTGTGGGCAGGACCCTGCCCTGTAGAAGGAAATGACCTGGAAAGGGAGCGTGACCACAGCCTTGTTCACCAAACCCCAGACACCCTAGCTGGTCCCTTTCTTCAAAGCTGGAAGGAGGACACTTGGGGAGAAGAGAGGGAAGCCCAGTCCAGTCCTGCCAGGGAGTGGTCAGGTGGAGCACGTTCCTGCTAACTGGATATTCTGATCAAGTGGGAAACTCACTGCTCTTTGTGGGGCTGTCTTCATGGGTTTCTTTTGTAAAGTTAGAAAGCTTGGAACTACATTTGTGGTTTCCATGCTTGTGGGTATTTTTATTGTGTTTTTAGAAAAAGATGCCCCGCTGCCCCTGGCTTCTTAAAGGAAAATCTCATGTACTATCCCAATATGTAACCCCCCCCCCCACACACACACACAGTGGTCCAGCCTCACAGGGCTTCTCAATGCCCAGTTTGAAACTCACAGGGTTTCTCTGAGGCCCTTCTAGCTGCCATGGTTTGCGATTCTATAACTGACCCCACCTAATGGTGAAATGCACCCCAACATAGCAGGGTGGGTATTGGGTGACTCTAAGACCCCTCAGGGTCTTGCAAGGTGATATTTGTGACTCAGGTTATCCTTGAACATGCTGAAATGGAAAATTCTGGTCATCTGAGTATGCTGTTTGTTTCTGTGGGTCCCTGGATAAACAGGAATTCATAGTACCCAACAAAGATAAACTTATGGAACTCATTACTCCAGAAAGGGTTACAGGCTAAGGACATGAGCACACCCGTGCAGGCCCTGCTGTGTTTGGATGACAGAGCCCAGAGTGGGGACACCGCAGATCTGGTTCCAGCTCGATAGCAGTAGCCACAGGCCTGAGAGAGCAGCCGTCACAAGGCCGGAGCTCTGAAAAGCTGCACAAGCATTTTTGCAACCCTTTGAGGTTGTCTATGCATTCTTCTCCCTTTTTCACTGATTAGGAAACAGAGGCTCAGAGAAGCAGAGTCCCTGGCAAGTGGCCGAAGCCAGAGTTCTCAGCTTCACTATCAGGGGCCTTCCACACCAGCCACTGAGTAGCTGGAGCACATCTGGGCTTGGTCTTCTAAGCTGGAATTGGGGCTGTTTGTCAGGAGCTCACCTTCCTGTGAAGACACGTGGGTCAAGTGATTGCTCTGGGCTCAGGATTGAATTAGACACCGACAATAGAGAAATTAATAAGGACATGGCCCCTGGGAAGAAGGGCCAAGAGTTTACCAAGAAGCTGGTGGGGGGGTGAATGGAGAAGGTTTTGATGAGAAGGAGATGTCTGAGCCCATCTGAAGACTGAACAGTCAAGTAACGGAGGCAGTGGGGAACAGCATTTCTTCCAGAGGGAACAGCCTGTGCTAAAGGGCAGAGGCATGAGGGACAATCTTGAAGGATTCCTCCAGCTCTGACTGCCAAGGGTACTGGTGGATAATTAAGAAATGAGGAGGAAGAAAGGGTGGGTGTCCCAGGGTCAATATCTTGAAGAAAGAGTACAGTAAGTGTTCTACTTCCACAGTCAGATTCCCAGGCTTTAGAGACCCTGGGGCTGCCCATGGGGAATGTTTCTGATATTTGTGAGAATCTCTGAATCAGTTCTTATTGGAGCTGAGAGAGCCCTTTAGGGATTGTATTTGTTTCCTGTGGTTGCCATAATAAATTACCACAAACTGGGTGGCTTAAAATAACAGACAT
The DNA here is from genome assembly GCF_000696425.1 of Galeopterus variegatus. Lineage (NCBI taxonomy): Eukaryota > Metazoa > Chordata > Mammalia > Dermoptera > Cynocephalidae > Galeopterus > Galeopterus variegatus. Next base: position 231,202 of record NW_007726795.1, on the reverse strand, counting down.
TTATTTCACTCACAGTTCTGGAGGCCAGAAGTCTGAAATCAAGGTGTCAGCAGGGCCACACCCCGTCTGAAAGCTCTAGGGGAGAATCCTTCCTTGCCTCTTCCAGGTGGCTTCTAGAAAGTGGCTCCAGGCACTTCTTAGCTTGTGGTTGCGTCACTCAGTCTCTGTCCCTGGCTTCATGTGGCCTTCTCTGTGTGTCTCAAACCTCCCCCTGCCTTTCTTTTATAAGGACACTTGTCATTGGGTTTAGGGACCACCTGGATAATCCAGGATGATCTCATCTAGAGCTCCTTAACCTAATTACACCCTACAAAGACCTTTTTTCCAAATAAGGTCACATTCACGGTTTCTAAGATGTGGACATATCTTTGGGGGGGCCATCATATAACCTACGTCAGGGATCACCCATGCAACAACATCATTTTGCAGTTGGAGATGCTGAGGCTCAGATTAAAAAAAAACGCTAATCAGTCAGTGACACGGGGATCCCCATGTGCCCCAGGATCCCAGTACTGAAGCCACCATTGTCATCATAACACAACATGCATGTTACTTAGTACAGGCCGATATTGTTCTGTGTTGTCCATCTGTCAACTCAGAGCAATCCTGTTCTACAGAGAAGGAAGAGAGAGGCACAGAGAGGTCCAAGAACTTGCCCAAGGACACACAGCCAGTCTGTGGGCCTATGCTCTCCCCTGGGGACCCCATGTGGCCAGAACAGTCCTGACCCATAAGAGTCAGTACACGTTTGCGAGTACCAGCAATAACCAGCAATAGAGTGGTCCTCCGCAAGGCTCTGAGGCTTTGGGGGATGGAACAAGAGTCTACAGCCACGGAGATTGACACATACAAGATGGTTTCACGGATTGTTGGGGAGAGGCCAGCCTGGGAGTGCAGGGGGGATTCTCAAAGGAAAAGGCCTGAGTTGAACCTCTAAGGGGGAATAAAACCATCCAGAAGAAAAAACCTGGGAAGGATGTTCTAGGTTCAGGGACTGGCTGCACAGAGACAGGAAAGCCGGAATAAGCGTGTCCTGGGGACAGAAAGCAGTTCAGTTTGGCTGGAGCAGGAAGAGGTGGGGAGTGAGACCAAGAGGTGAACCGAGCACAGGCTGAGGCTTTGCACTTGATCTGAGGCTACTAGGGAGCCACTGAGGGTTTAAGCAGTAGCTATATCAGTCAAGTAGAATTATTATGGAATTAAATAAACGAATGCCTGTGAGATGAGTTTTATGTTAGTAAACTTTAAAGCCCTGTTCACCTGTAAGGGATGATTTTTTTATGTACACTGTATTTCACTTATCCCCCACTTATCACCTCCTTCTGCGTGCCTAAAATTCTGCCATTAGTCACTTGCTTGCCTTAGGGCACTGAAGGACCCAAGTAAAATGTAAATGTGTGACTTAGTAGTGTCTCCATTGAGCCACCAGCACCCCTGCCATGGCCTCATGTCATCATCATTGGCAATTCGTTCACTAGATTAATCCAGCAGAAAACTCTGTGGAAGAGGGAACGTGGGGCATAAAATGATGTTGTTGGGTGTTCTAGGGGTGCCTTGGCGGGCATGGTTTGACCACTGTCATGCCACCCCAGACAGACCTGGGTCTTGGAGGGGGCTAGCCAAGGCTGGTATTTATGGCTGAGAGTGAGCCTCTGGCCCCTTTTGCCAAGGCAGCCAGTGGCCCAGGGAGTCTGAGCTTCACTCTGCACAGCCCTGCCCCTGGGGTCAGGCCAGCCTGGCCAGCTGTGGGCTCTGGACAGGACATTCCCTCTGGAAACACAGAAGGGAGGTAGCTGCTGGCCATGGTCAGGATTGGGTCCTCCCCTGTCCTTCCCCAGCCCTTACTGCCCACACTCCCACCAGCACCTCCACCAGGTGGCAGCTCCCCGCCTCCTGAGCTTTCCGGAGGCCTCCCACTGCTTCTGTGTATGAACTTGCGTTGACATTGACCTCTCAGGTTGCTGTGTGTGTGTGTGTGTGTGTGTGTGTGTGATTGTGTGGGGGGGCACGTACATGTATGCGCACACACATACAAACAGGATCTGAAGCTGAAGAGCTGGACAGTTTCAGGTGACTCTTGTCTCATATATCACCATAGTCTGGGAGCAGATTAAATGCTGAGAGATGATGGGTTGATTGATGGATTCATTCTGTCCAAGCTTCCCAACCTCAGCACTACTGACATTTTGGGCCAGATGATTTTTTGTGGAAGGGGATCCTGTGCATTATAGCACGTTTAGCAACATCCCTGACCTCTACCCACCACCTGCCAGTAGCAACCTACCAGTTGTGTGTGACAATCAAAAATGTCTCTAGACATCTCCAAATGTCCCCTGAGAGGCAAAATCACCTCTGGCTGAGAACTACTGATTTTGACTACCAGAGGTTTGAACCTCCTCCAGGGACTCACTGGGGAACCTGCACAAATCCTCCCCAACAGAGGCCCGTGGATTTCCCTAAGCCTCTGGCAAAAATATTCTGGGCATCTGGAACAATACCAGGTGCTACTGGGAAACTCTAAAAAGCAGAAATAAGGGTTTGTCTTGGCCAAAAGATCGAAGTCACTGTGAGCACAGAGTGAACACCGGCCAGTGCAGCCTTGTGTTCTACAGGCAGTGGGTGATGCTTGGAGCCAGAGGTTCCCGAACCTGGCTATACACCAAGTCACCCAGGGAGCTTGTTCTGGGGCCTCTCCTTGTGGGCCTAGTGGACTCTGGAGGTGGTCCTGGAATCTGTCTCTCCCGTGTTTCTTTCTCAGCCTGCACAGCTTCATTCCCCCAGCAGGTGTTTGGGGCTGATCCTGAAAGCCCCTTGGAGGGAATCACAGCCCAGGGCTGCTGGTAGGGGAGATGGTCTGGAGAGGGCACTTGGGGGTGCATGAACCCTGCCACGTGGGTGGCTGGCTTCTTTGCGTCAGGCTGGTCTGGTGGAGACAATGACCTCACCTGCTTGGAAGAGCCCTTGGCGGCTGCTCGGATCTGGGGTCGGGGAGGGGTCTGAAGGGCCAGACGGAGAGGATCTTGGGGGCTGGGAACACCTCCCCCTGGCCTGGCTGCAGCCCAGCATGGCTGCCTGTGGTCTGGCCCAGGAGCAGGGGACAGACCTCCCCCGTGGCTGGCACCCGCTCAGCAGCCTCTTCCCAGCCATGATGGGGAAAGTGAGAGGGGCTGACGTGGGGCTGACCCCATGCCTGGCTCCCCCTCCTCCAGCACCTCCCTTGGGGCTCCCTGCTGCTGGGAAGCAGGACCTCCCGGGGGTTCTGGAAGAAGGGGAGGCAAACAGAGAATGTGAGGGGAGCTGAACTGAGTGGGGGTGGTGGGGGCTTGGTCCCCAACCAGGGACAGGGGCTGGAGTGTGGGAGAGTGAAAGCCCCCCCACACCCCAATATCTCCTCTGTGGCCCACAGGAGAGTTGAGGCTTCCCTGAGGAGGGTTGCCATGGTGGGAGGGCTTGTGAAAGTTCTAGAAATGAATCAAGAATGGATGGCCCTTGTGGGCAGGGTAGGAGGAGCAGACGTGGCCTGGCCTACTCCCTTTATGTAGCAGGTATTGTCTCATCTACCTTTCTCAATGGCCAGATGAGGGTCATGTGACAGATGAGGAAACTGAGGCACAGAGAATTTAAGAAACTTTCCTAAGCTCCCACAGCTGGAAAGGACAAAGCCAGGATTCAAATGGAGGCATGTCAGAGCCCTGGCCCCATGCTGGGTGCTGTATATCAGCTCTTGTCAGACCAGAGTGAACAGAGTCAGCTGAGAATCACATTCCAATTCTGCAGGTCTGAGGTGGGACCAAGATTCTGTAGTTCTAAGCTCCCAGGGGTGTCGGAGTGGCTGGTCCATGCTCTGCCCATTTTACATAGCATAACATGGTCAAACCTGGCACAAGCCTTTAATAAACAGAAGCCGCATTGCTATTACCTGTGTAACATACCTATGACATGCTCTGTGCATAGTAGGTGCTCAAAAAACAGTAGGTCCTTGTGAAACATGATCCTTGGTGAGTCTTAGAGCCCTGTATAAACTATGGTTGAAGCTAAAATGGACTTAGGAGTCCTGAGGAGTGAAGGAACACTTCATAGAGGAGGCGACATTTGAGCAGGGCCTTGAAGGACCAGAAGGAATTTCCCACATAACCAAGCATTCTAGACAAAAGGAAGAGCCAGAGCAAAGGTGCTGAGAGGCAAAAGGGTGTGACATTTAGCTGACCTTCAAGCCAACGCCATGGCCGAAGGGAAGCGGGCGTGGGGGAGGCAGCCCAGAAGGTTAAGATGGACAAACTACATGATTTGCAAAATGGAAATGCCAGACCTCTTGTTCAGAAACAATTGCGACCTTCAAGACCGCAACAGCAGACCATTAAGCCAGCACAGGGCACTTCTGCATGAGCGCCCCGTGCAGCTGCCCAGGTTGCACACACGTGAAGTCGGCCTTGAAGACGGGAACTAGATTGTGGTCCACAAGAAGAAGTTGGCACTACCCTGTTGGCAGCTTGAGCAGGAAATTTTCAAGGCTTTTGAAGTGAGGAGATGGTTTGACCAGACTGGAAGCCTCCAGGCAGGGAGATGGGCCTGAGGCCGTTGCAGGTGAGAAGTAACAGGATGATGGCAGGGACATAGAGATGAGGGCATGACCTTGGGCCACATGGAGGCTGATTTGGACACATTTAATGCAGTTGGCACAGCAGACACTGGAAAGGTTTGGGTGGGTGTATTAGTGTCCTAAGGCTGCCATAACACATTGGGGACTTAAATAATATGCATTTATTCTCTCATGGTTCTAGAGGCCAGAAGTCCGAAACGAAGGGGTTAGCAAGGCTGTGCTCCCTCCAAAGACTCAAAAGGAGAATGCGTCCTTGCCCCTTCCAGCTTCTGGTGGCCCCAGGTGTTCCTTGACTTGCTGCTACCTCACTGCAGTCCTGCCTCCACCTTCCCATGGCTTTCTCCTCTTTTCTTCTTCGTGTATCTCTTCTAAGGACACTTGTCTCGGGACTCAGGACTCAACCAGATAATCCAGGATGATCTCACTTCAAGATCCTTAATTACATCTGCAAAGATTCTTTTCCTAAATAAGGTCACATTCACACGTTCCCGGGATTAGGACTTGGCTAAATCTTTTGGGGGCCACCATTCTATCCCCTACAGCGGGGATGCAGGTGACGTCCCTGCCCGAGATGGGATGGGACGAGCAGAGGAGGGCGCAGAGAGCTCTGGGCAGTGGGCTGTCCGCACCTGGCCCTCGCCTGTGGCACACTCTCATCTGCAAAGAACCGTCCCTCTGGGGAACTGGGAGGCTTCCAGCTGGCCTGCTGGGCTGCAGGGGTAGGGCCTTGGTGAGTGGCCAGGACAGAGCCTGCTGACAGGTAGAGCCCTTCCTGGCTTTGATTCATTGACCGTCTGGGCAGGAGCTGGACCGAGCCACTAGGAATTACAAAAATGCCTCACACATATTTTCCTCTCGGTGGTGGTTTTGTTCTCAGCCAGCGGACAAGGCCTGTCTGCTAAGCTAAGCCCCGCTCGGCCCCCCATCCCATTGCCCGTCTGCGCCCCCCCCCCAGCCCAGACACCCTCTCCCCACACCCCTTTCCTCGCCCCCAGTCATTGACGCTCGGCTGGAGTGGGCAGGGCTTGACCATGTCCTCATAATTGAAATTTTTGGGTCCCTGAAGGAAGGCCAAGGCAGGGCGGTGCTTCCCCCAAGTCAGAGGGAAGGAGTCAAGCTGCCGCCTTCGCTGGGGCAGGAGGAGGCGCGGGCAGCGGCCTGGAGGCCTGAAGCTCTGCCATAGGAATTAGTGGCCCGTGATCTGCAACATTTATTTTCTTTCTTTCGGTGGTCTTAGTTTTCTCACTCTGTTTATATCTTCTCTAGTCCGGATGCTTAATCTATTTTGTCAGTACCATATTTTTATTATGTCCCTTCTTTTGTAAGCTGCTTGACATGCTGTTTAGAACAAAGAAGACTATAAATAAGGAAGTAAAATACATCGTAGCTCCATTATGATCTTTTTATTGCTAAAAACATGGTTGTTTAGCAGAATAAATGAATTGCCTTTCTGCATCATCTTTGGATTTAGGACAGGGGTTACCTGGGAGATTTTCTTTCTTCTACCACTAACCCTTGAGCTCCTTGGCTATAAAGCCTGGCACATAGAGGCCCTTACCAGTCTTGACTAGTGAGTGGAGAGACGATGTCCATAAAGATGAGCAAACACCGAGAGCATCTCTCATAGCTGAGTGATGTCAGGAGTGTCACTTTCCCTCCTGGAGCCTCAGTTTTCTCATCTGTGAAATGGGCAGAGGAACCCAGCCCTGCCCTCACAGAATGATTGGGAGGATCTAATGATGGGTGAGAAAAAGCTCTGTAAGCTGTAAAGTGTGGAGCCTCACAGAGCCCATGGGCTTGTGTATCCAGTGGGACAGCTACTGGTGATTAGCCTCTTGAGATGGGGTGGGGGTGGGAGGGAAGTGTTCATGTCCTGTTGAACTCCTGAGAGCCCTCAGTATCTGAGCTGTGCCACCGGCTCTACCACATGCCTGAGGTCAGGAGGCCTCTCTGTCCAGATCTTCTCTCGGCCTGGGACTTAGGTTGCCGTCAGAGGATCAATGGACTGGGACATTTGTCTACCCTACTCCCCATCAACCTAGCCATGGGCTTGGACTCAGAGCTGTCAGAATTTTCCCTTCTGCATTCCCTGGGGGAGAGTGACATCTTTCCCCTTCAAAGAGGGCACTGGTGTCTGAGATTCCTTCTGCTTTGCCCATTTCCCCTGTGCATGTGCAGCCGTGGCCCTGGCTCACAAAGCATTTCCGTCTCCCTGCTCCTTGGCTCCTTTGGGCAACCTTGTGAGGTAGACAGGCTGGCACTCATCACTGATTATTCTTGCAACTTCTCAGATAAGGGAGCTGAGCTCACCGATAGGGTCACAGGACTGCAAGTGGCGGGGCTGGGCCAGGACCCCGGCCTCAGGGCAGGCCTTCCCAGCAGAGCAGAGCAGGCCGCCTGCCTTCCTCCCACAAGTGATTGTTTTCGCCTCTTATTTGGAGGGTGACCCAATAACCAATTTAACAGTCCTTTGTTCTATCTGGCCAGGGTTAGGCCCTCTCCCAGACCCAAGAATTCCCCAGGCAGAGGCAAGGGAAAGAACCCGAGGGCCTGGGCCGCCCAGCCAGCCCCAGTGGCCGCCAGTTAGGGTCTGACTCCCTGTAATCCCCTCCCTTTCTGTGCTCTGGCATTTGTTTTGTTTTCCTCTAGTTTCCTAGTAAAGGTTTCTTTTGAAAAGCTTTAACCTTGTTTCCCCTGAGTGAAGGGGAGGGGGTGTTTCCACCCCTGGGCGGGCTGGGAGGACGCTGGAGGGTGTGGCAGGGGCAGAGGGACTCAGCCAGCTGGGAGGGGCGAGAGGTTGGGGCTGTACTTCAGGGGGAAGACTCAGAACAGCTGTAGGCCTCCAGCCTCTCCCTCCCAAGCAGCCGCCTGCACGGCCCTTGGTGATTTGCACTTGGCTGGTGGACTCACACGGAGTGAGGACGGAAGGGCCCCATGGCCTTCCTGCGACTTTAATGTGCACACCAATCACCTGGGATCTTGTTAAAGGGCAGATTCTGTTTCTGCAGGTCTAGGGTGGGAGGATAGGCCAAGACTCTGCATTTTCAACCAGCTCCAGGTGAGGTCCATGTTGCACCATGTTGTGGGTCTAGTCCCTTCATTGTACAGGGAGCAGAGAGGACCACAGCCCAAGCTCCCTGTACCCCAAGAGCAACTGCTCTCCCCTCCTGACCCCGCTGCCTTCCGTGTGCCTCTTCCATCACACACATCCTCCGGATGGGGTTATTAATTGTCCCTACCAGCCCAGGAGCTTCTAGAGGGCAGGCACTGTGTCCCGTACACCTTTGCAACCAGCACAGGATCCAACATCTAAACATTCAAAAACGAGCAAGTAGGTGACTCTCAGAAACACAGCCCAGATCCCCAAAATGAATCTCAGCTGGGGGAGCCCAGACCTAAACCTCAGAGCAAAGCTCGGGGTGAGATCTGGGGCCACTGCCGAGCCCCAGTGTCTGTGGCTACCCAGTTCTAACCTGTCTCTCTCCTTCCCTGGGAAGAGGTCCCAGGGGGCTGAGAAGAAGGTTGCAGTGGAAAGGGGTCCTCAACTGCGACACTGGGCCCAGAAAAGCCCGATGGAAAGGTTGTCAGGGCAGGCAGGTGGGTGGGTCAGCCCTGGTTCTGGCCCCAGCATCCTGTGTGATTCTGGGCAGGACCCTTCGCCTTCCTGCTCTGGAGTCATTCAGGCTTGTTCCCGTTTTGTCCCTCTGCATGATCAATGGACCATTCCTGCATGACAGAGACCTCAGCCACTGGCATCTTCTAGGTACCTGAAGTCCCATGTAAGGGAAAGAGCATGAGATCTGGAGCCAAACGGGAAGCCCTAACTGGCTCAGGTGACCGTGGGGATGTGGTTTCATCTCTCTGAGCCTCAACTCCTTCCTCTGTTAACTGGGATAACTTGTGAGGTTACTGTGAGAGTTAAATGAGTGGCTGGGACCCCACTTCCAAGCAATCATCACTTTCCTTGAGGGCACCCTATGATCTGGACACCACTCACTTTGTTCTGTCCTGGACCAAAATCCTACCCACCTGCCAGTGCCCTTGTCCACTGGGGGTGCCCTTCTTCCCACCCTCCTGCCCTTTGCCAAGCCGAGCCCCCCTTAGCTGGTACCCAGGACAGGGACGGTCCCAGCCCCTCCAACCCCGTCTCCCCACATCAATACACTCTGAAGAGCTTGCCAAGAACAAATTCTTTATTCATTTCTTTTTTCTTAAAAAAAAAAAAAAGTATTCCTTCGGTATAAAAAATAAATATTTTAAATATGACATTGAATAAATAAAAATAATCTGTCAGTATGAAACATTCCCACAGGGTACATTCATCAAAGAGGAATTTGTCATCCAAGGCCAAGTCCTTTCCGGTGGAAAGGAGGAAGGGAAACCTCGAAGGCCACATGGTGGGCCCACTGAGCTAGCAGTGTGGGCAGGAAGGAAGCCCAGGTATGGGGACCGGGGATGGGGGGGGACGAGTGGTGACGCTAAGGTAGGAACGTCTGTACCGTCTGAAGGGAAATCACTACCTCGCTGGATTCTGGGGCTCCAACCCCAAGAGCTCCTCTGGAGAGCGGGCAAAGCAGAGCTGGACTGCTTTGGTCAGGGTGGAAGTCTCCCCAGTTGGGGACAAGGAGAGGACGAGAGCGAGGAGGAGACACAAGTAAATAGCAGTGCTTCGTTGTTTAAAATTTTAAATAATAAATAAGGGCCTCAATACTTCTCTCTTGATAAACTGCAAAATGGTCCCTCCCTCCTCCTCTGGCCCAGGCGTGTGACCCAGATGCCAGGTGTGGGTCCACACCAGCAGATGAGAAAGGAAGACAGGCACAGCCACCTGCCCCCAAAGCTTTTTTGCATGAAGGCTCCATGATTCAGTGCTGCTGTGCAAAGTGGGCGCCCATCTGCCGGGCTGCATCTAGAGAGGGTGCCGAGGATGGGGACCGAGGGCAGAGTCTAGGCTGGGCAGGAGGGCGTCACGGTGCCAGGCCTGTGTGGGCAGGGAGGAGGAGATTCTCTCGCTTCCTGAGCCCTCAGAGGCTGCTAGGTGGGCTCAGCACAGAGAGTCCGTGTCCACAGGGAGAAGAGATGACAGCACAGCCAGCTGGCCCCGGGCTGCAGAGTCATCAGTTCTGGCTTTCAGACCAGTTTGTCCTTCTCCAAGCCCAGCTTGGGAAAGTACAGCCAGCCCCGAGCTGAGCCCAGTGGAGCAGAGGGACGGGAGGGCAGCAGCCTGTGATCCTGGACAGGGGTACGTGTGACCCACTTTTAAATGGCCTCAGAACAATGCCACGGCCGTGGTCTCCTCTGCCGTACACTCCACATCTTAGTCTTGCCGTTGGGATGGACAACTCGAAGCCCCCCGACCACAGCCTCAGGGCCTGCCCGTCGCCTGCCCACCTGTCATGCAGGTAAAGTGCTTATAGAGGTGCACAGTGAGTGTAAGGTACTGGGATCAGTACCACAATCTGGTCGGCTGAACTGCTAGGACGGCCGCCTGCTCAGGGTTTGAGAAGCAGCCAGAACACTGCTCTGAGCAGCTGCCCCGGCTCGGCGGCCTCCCTGCTCCCAGACTGCAGGGCGTTGCTCCGCTCGCCTGGCCCCGGCACAAAGGAAGGGATCGAGTTCCCCGCCTGGGAGCCCAGACATGGGTGGGAGTGGGAGGGAGGTGGGGCAGGAGGGGACCACAGCTTCCTGGTCTGAGTCCCAGGCGACTCAGGCCTCACTCTCCTCCTCTCCTGAGCAGGGGGCAGCTGCTCGTCCCCACCTGCCCCAACTTCCTGCGGTCTGGTCCAGCCAGGCCCTCGCGCCCTCTATGGGTGTTTGGGTCACCTGAGGAGCTTCCCTGCTGGATGCTGGGGCAGAATTGGTCCAGGGCCCCTCCACTACAAGTGGGTGGGCCACCAGGACTGCCCTGTCCCCTGCTCCAGGGGCACCGTTTCAACCATGAATGGTGTCCCTCACAGCATGACTCAAGGGGGCACCAGAGAACACGTGTGAACAAGCCCCCTAGAGCCAGGGGAAGAAAGCACCTGGCCACTCCACAAACTGGCCCAGTCCCTGTAGCCTGGACCCTGACACCACCAAAGCAAGTCGCAGTGGGGGTGGGAGGGATGGAGCCAGGCCCCTCACCCCCACCCCAGCTGCCCAGTTCTCTCAGATCCTGACCCTTCTCTGAGCTTCACCCGTAAGGCTAATTCTACTTGTAACATCATCTACTTCTGGCCCAGACCCTGCTAAGGCCTGGCCCTGGCTCCAATGGAAGGAGCCATCATATTATTTCTGTTGGGTTCAGAGCAGGGAAGGGGGAATTAACTTTGCCATTTAAAGCACCAATAAGTTAATATAAATAGGACATCATAATAAATAGACAACCATGCTGGGTCAGACACACAGCACTCTTGGATCTCAGGCTTCCCCAAGACCCTGGCCTCAAGTTCTGCTGTCCCCTTGCTCTAGGGACCAGAGACAATCTCTGGTCCCCCTCAAGTACCTTTGTGTGACCTCACAGGGCCTCTACGGGCCTTGGATGTGAGCTGCTACTCTGAGCTACCCTGCCTCTCCCTTACAGACCCTTGCCCAGAGGGTCCCTCAGAACCTCGTCACCTGACTTCCCGGCCTGCCCCTGTCCCTGCGCACCTTCACAAGCCCCACCTCCGGGTCCAGCCAGACCCTGGCCATCCCAGGCTGCAGGAAAGACTGCGGGGAAGAGAAAGAAGAGCCCGCCAAGGCTCTCAGGGCTTCTCCCCGTTTCCAGAGTCTTCCTCCCAGGCCTGAAGGTGGCCCTCTTCCCTCCCCAAGAGCCTGACCTTCTGGAAACTTCTGCCTGACAGTCTCTAGGCCTGAGCTCTTTGATCAGGCTCAAGAGAAGACAGCATCCCACCTCAGAGTCCCCTTCTCTCTTTACCACTCACCAAACTTCTAGGGGATAAGGAGTCCTTTGGGATCCCAGCCCCTCTCATCCCCCTAAGTCCCAACCAAGTCTTACAAAGTCTACCTAAAGGGCAGCAAAGGCACAGATGGTGGTCATTCCCCGGGGGTCGGACAATGCCCCAGACCCCTGCTGTCTTGCCCTGAGGTCAGGGCTGCTGCAGACAACTTGTTGCAGCTTGCTCACTGCAGAAAGTGAACAAGGGGCCGAGGGGACATGTGGGGGGGAGAAGTCCAGCCCACACTCCCCTCGCCAGTCTGACACCCTGGTTACAATCTCCCGGAGGAAGGGGCACCTTCCAGTGGGTGCTGCATAGAGGCCCTGCCATGGAAGTTTCAGCTCTGCTCGGTTTCATCACAGCCCACCCCAGAGTGGAGTAGACTGGCCAGGAACCCACCGGGGTCTGCTAGCAGCCCCCATTCTGGTTTAGCGATGCCCTGGGCCCCAGCCACACTTTGAGAGCCCCCCCACATCTGGATCCTGCTCCTGAGATCCCTCAGTTCATGGCATGCTTCAAGACCTCCTGCCTAAAAGGCCTGGGCCACCACGGCGATGACCTGCTTATACTTCCCCAGGAGCTGACAACCCAGCTTCTTCTTCTGGAAGACGTCCTTGCCTGAGGTGTCGGGGCCGTAGGCCACATCCACGTGGGCCACATGGTACTTGCTGCACAGGCGGCACAGCACGTTGCTGAGGAGGCCTCGCATGATGTCCGCGGTGGCATTGAGCTTGCTGTGGAGGCTGAGGGCGTTGGGGTTGAGGATCTTCTGGTCCCGGGTGATGTTGCCCAGGGAGGTGCCAAGGTAGGTGATGATGCGGTATAGCTCCACCAGCTTGGCCTTCTCCGTGCCATTGGCGTGGAAGGGTGGGAAGTCCGTCACGTTGGGGCCGCACAGCTTGTCCAGGTTGTTGGGAAATGGCTCCCCCTGGGCTGTGTACTGAGGAGCAGAGGAGCAGAGAGGGGGTGACATGGGAGTCAGGAGTTGGTTTCCCAACCCTGCCACCAACCCTCTCGGCAAGCTCTTGAGCCTCAGTTTCCCCACCTATGGCATGGGGACCCAATTTCTTGTCCTGTAGGCATCCAGAATTGTCATGAGAGCCAGAAGTAATCATAAGTGCAAATGCACTTGCTAAAGACCACACAAGTGGTTAGCAGCAGCAGCAGCAGCACTGTGACCGCACAGCCGGCACACCACACACTTGTGCTTTCACCCACCGCTCTCACCCTCTTCCTGGGCGTCCCTCCACACCCAGACACACGCAGCCCACTGTGTCTCTCGACAGCACCTTCCGTCCTCCCCACTGCCACCTTCTCCTGGGTCTCTCTTCATTGGCCTCTCACTCCATGTGGCAGAGCAATCGCAAGACTCCTCCCCCAGCCCTGCCCCTCGCTGACTGGGCACCCTGGGAAAGTGGCTTCCAGACTCCCAGCCTGGGCCAGGACATGAGGAGGAAGCAGAGGGGTTCTGGCTGTGGTTTAACCAGGCCCCCTCCCAATCCTCTCCTTCCAGCTCCAGAAGGTCCCCCTGCAGCACAGGTCAGGGCAGCCTCTGCAGGTATTTGCAAGCCCCCTCTGCAACCCCTTCCGCCCCCTTCCTCAGTGTCCTGGGGGTAACTTACATAGAGAATAAAGAGGGCGTTGGCACTGCCATTGAGCTGCGCCAGTTGGTTCCTGATCTGGCTCATGAGGTTGCTGTGACATGGGTGGCGTGTGGCACAGGTGGCATTGACAGGGGTGATGGGAAGGGGGCTCCCTGCCCCGTGTTTCCAGTGCAGAACCAGTAGCAGGGGCACGACTCCTGGGAACAGGCAGGAAGGAGCCATGAGCAGAAAGGCAGAAAATTGTGGCCTGGGGGTCCCGTCACACTGGATGGGGGTCGGGCAAGGGGCTCATGGGAGAGGACTCCCCTGCCCCTCTCCGGCTCCAGCCCTGTCCTCCTGGGTGGGCCATTTCTAGTTTTCACTCCATCACTGCACCTGTTTCCCTGTCTCCCTCTCTCCACCTCCTTATCTCTCGCTGTCCCTTCTCGGCTGCAGAAGGAGCAGGAGGGCAGTGCTTGCCCTCAGGAAGGCAAAAGCCCCAAGGCCTGCTCGGCCTCTGGCTGGAAGTCCCCAGTCTCCGGGCCAGGAGGTGCAAGGAATCTGGCTCCCTGGGCCAAGTGTCCCCTAATTCTGCCACCCTTCCCCCACCTCCTCTATCTCTGTCCTTCCCCTATGTGCCCACTCCCCTATCTAGGACCCTCAACTTCACCGATCCTGCACGTGTATCCCCACTCTCCATCCTCAAATCATTCAGAACTTTCTGTCCCCCCCACTCCCGGCTCTGTACAGCCCCTCAGCTCCATGCACTCTCCCCTCTTGTCTACTGTCCCTTGCACTGAGTCCTGGGTTAGAACACGGAGAATCCAGGAGGGGTCCCAAGTGCCACCCCTTCCCCACCACCACCTGGCCTTGGGGAGGGAGAGGAAATGTTGCAACCAGGAAAGAGAAAAGGCGGAAAGGTCGCAGGCGGCCGGGTGGGCAGGTAGAGGAAGGAAAGTGAAAGGTGACAGATCTGGGAGCTGTCCCGGCCTGTCCTGGATCGCCCCTCCCCCAGGGCCCATGCTCCCCCCACCTCGTCGCCCTCAGCCCCTCTCAGAACGGCCTTTCCAGGGCCCAGCAGAAGGCTCATGCAGGTGGTCAGGGCTAGTGTCAGGAGACCAGTGAGGCTAGAGACCCCCCGCCCGATCCCGCCTGCTGGGACAGAGGACCCGGTGGCGCCTCCAGTTCACTTCACCGCTCCCCCCAGCATCCCCAGGCAGTGCTGAGGCCCCGGGATGGCTGGAGGGTTGGGGGGCCCCGCACCCCCGTCTCACCTAGCACAGACTGCACGTTTTCCAGGCACTAGCGGATGGAGGCAGCACCTGCTCCCGTCCGGCCGGAGTTTGCAGAACGCTCGGCCGCCCGCGCCCCTCCCAGGGAGCAGCCCGGGACGCGGTTGGAAAAGAGAAAGCGGAAAGAAAGAACAAGAAGGAGGGAGGGTGAGCCCGGGAGAAGGCAGAGAGGGAAGCGCAGCGCGGGAGAGCGGGGGCCAGGCGGCGGCGGCGGCGG